>NC_142936.1:34430505-34520505 GCF_046866305.1 Octopus bimaculoides | reverse complement strand
TTTGCTAGGTTGACTCTAAGGCCCTTTGATTCTAGTCCTTGCTTCCACACCTTAAACTTCTCCTCTAGTTCTGATAGTGACTGCGCAATTAGTGCAAGGTCATCAGCATAGAGGAGCTCCCAGGGGCAACCTGTCTTGAATTCCTCTGTGATCGCCTGGAGGACTATGATAAATAGGAGGGGGCTGAGGACGGAACCTTGGTGGACCCCTACCTCTACCCGGAATTCATTACTGTACTCATTTCCATCCTTCACCTTACTGACAGCATCTCTGTACATGGCTCGCACAGCTCTCACTAACCATTCTTCTATCCCAAGTTTCCTCATTGACCACCAGATAAGGGATCGGGGGACCCTGTCAAAGGCTTTCTCCATGTCAACGAAGGCCAGGTACAGAGGTTTATCCTTGGCTAGATATTTCTCCTGCAGCTGTCTCACTAGAAATATGGCATCAGTGGTGCTTTTACCTGGCCCGAACCCAAACTGCATCTCATCTAAATTGATTTGCTCCCTAATTAGTTGGGCTATGACCCTCTCCGTAACTTTCATAACCTGATCTAACAGCTTGATGCCTCTGTAATTATTAGTATCTAAAGCGTCACCTTTACCTTTATAGCAGTTTACTATGGTGCTGCTATACCAGTCATTGGGTATGACTCCTTCGTGTATCACCTGGTTCGTAATATGGGGGACTAGGCTGTAGCCAACACTGCCAGATATTTTGAGCATCTCTGCAGTGATTCCTGATGGGCCGGGGGCTTTCCCTGTCTTCATACTCTCAATTGTTTTATATATATATATATATATATATATATATATATTAGCTGACGTACCTGGTAATTTCCGGAAAAGTGGGGCTTATCCCTTGGTTCCATTCTCATAATTGTTTTGCTAATCCAATAACAACAATACAAAGTATGTAGACTTTTTGGACTTACAGACAATACCAAACTGTCTTACACAAGATCTTGTTTTTAGGAATTCCCCAATAAGTTATGAATACCCAAATTGTGAAGTCAGTTATGTAATAACATGAAATTAGTTACCTGATAGTAAGAATTCAAATAAAGTAGCTCCGAAAAGGGCTTTAATGCATTCCCAGAGTATATAGAACATAGGAGGAAATATTAATAAGGTATGTATACTAAAATCGTGAAGCATGTTACATAATAACAGGCTAATCAGATATGAGATAATAACAATTCAAAGTAAATAACTCTGAAAAGGGCTTTTGTTCATTCCCAGAGAATTACCCTCAGGGGCGTTAGTGTTGGTATATTCGTGGATAAGTGGATCTATTGCGAAAATAAGTCTAACAGTTCAAATACTAAGAAATAAGCATACGCAATTTCATTTTTACCAAATAATTTAGGAAGATGAATGGGTTATTTCCCTTGGCTATATATAAGGATTCCTTCCAGGGGCGAATGGGTTATTTTCCTTAGCTTTTAAAATAAGATAATCTTTGCATGCCATGATGTTTCCAGACATCAGTTATACTCAAGTTTCATCAAAATTGATAAAACGATGTAGGAGGAGTTAGCTAACAACTCCACAAACACACCCACAGACAGAATTTCCCACATATGTAGTAGATATTTATATGTATACATACATATGTATACATATACATACATAGATAAATATGTATATATAAACACACACACATATATATACACACACACATATATATACACACACACATATATATATCATCATCATCATCAGCATCATCGTTTAACGTCCGCTTTCCATGCTAGCATGGGTTGGACGATTTGACTGAGGACTGGTGAAAGCGGATGGCAACACCAGGCTCCAGTCTAATTTGGCAGAGTTTCTACAGCTGGATGCCCTTCCTAACGCCAACCACTCAGAGAGTGTAGTGGGTGCTTTTACGTGTCACCCGCACGAAAACGGCCACGCTCGAAATGGTGTCTTTTATGTGCCACCCGCACAAGCCAGTCCAGGGGCACTGGCAACGATCTCGCTCGAAAATCCTACGGGAGCCAGTCAGGCGGTACTGGCAACGGCCACGCTCAAAATGGTGCATCTCATGTGCCACCCGCACAAGAACCAGTCCAGGGGCACTGGCAACGATCTTACTTGGCTTGCCGGGTCTTCTCACGCACAGCACATTTCCAAAGGTCTCGGTCAGTAGTCATCGCCTCGGTGAGGCCCAATGTACGAAGGTCTTGCCTCACCACCTCAGCCCAGGTCTTCCTGGGCCTACCTCTTCCACGGGTTCCCTCAACTGTTAGGGTGTGGCACTTTTTCACGCAGCTATCCTCATCCATTCTCACCACATGTCCATACCAGCGCAATCGTCTCTCTTGCACGCCACAACTGATGCTTCTAATGTTCAGCTTTTCTCTCAAGATACTTACACTCTGACGGGTATTCACATTGACATTACACATCCAACGGAGCATACTGGCTTCATTCCTTGCGAGCTTACGTATGTCCTCAGCAGTTACAGCCCATGTTTCACTGCCATGTAGCATGGCTGTTCGTACGCATGCGTCATACAGTCTGCCTTTTACTCTGAGTGAGGGTCCCTTTGTCGCCAGCAGGGGTAAGAGCTCTCTAAACTTTGCCCAAGCTATTCTTATTCTAGCAGCTACACTTTCAGCGCACCCACCCCCACTACTAACTTGGTCGCCCAGATAGCGGAAGCTATCGACTACCTCTAGTTTTTCACCCTGGAATGAGATAGAACTTGTTTCCTGTTTGTTTACAGTCTTTATTGCACCTGAACATCTGCCACAAACAAAAACTAACTTGCTAGTTAACCTGCCTTTGATGTTGCTGCACCTCTTATGTGTCCATAGCTTGCACCGGGTACATCTTATAGAGTTACTACCTACTCCTTTTCTACATACTGAGCAGGGCCATCTACCTGAAGGGGTTTGTGTTTTATCTACCTTCCTACTTATTAGGATTTTGGTTTTAGCTAGGTTGACTCTAAGGCCCTTCAGTTCTAGACCTTGCTTCCACACCTGAAACTTCTCCTCTAGTTCTGATAGTGACTCCGCAATTAGGGCAAGGTCATCAGCATAGAGGAGCTCCCAGGGGCAACCTGTCTTGAACTCCTCTGTGATTGCCTGGAGGACTATGATAAATAAGAGGGGGCTGAGGACGGAACCTTGGTGGACCCCTACCTCTACCCGGAATTCATTGCTGTACTCATTTCCAACCCTCACCTTACTGGCAGCATCTCTGTACATGGCTCGCACAGCTCTCACTAACCATTCTTCTATCCCAAGTTTCCTCATTGACCACCAGATAAGGGATCGGGGGACCCTGTCAAAGGCTTTCTCCATGTCAACGAAAGCCAGGTACAGAGGCTTATCCTTAGCTAGGTATTTCTCCTGCAACTGTCTCACTAGAAATAAGGCATCAGTAGTGCTTTTACCTGGCACGAACCCAAACTGCATCTCATCTAAATTGATTCGCTCCCTAATTAGTTGGGCTATGACCCTCTCTGTAACTTTCATAACCTGATCTAACAGCTTGATGCTCTGTAATTATTTGTATCTAAAGCATCACCTTTACCTTTGTAGCAGTTGACTATGATGCTGCTACACCAGTCATTGGGTATGACTCCTTCGTGTATCACCTGGTTCGTAATACGGGTGACTAGGCTATAGCCAACACTGCCAGATATTTTGAGCATCTCTGCAGTGATTCCTGATGGGCCGGGGGCTTTCCCGGTCTTCATACTCTTAATTGCTTTATCTACCCTGGTACTATCAACTCGGATAGCTGGTCCCTCTATTGGGTCGACATACGGCAGGCTCTCTTTCTCCCATTCATTCTCTTTATTAAGCAATCTATCGTAGTGGCATCTCCAGACCTCTTTCTTTGCATCCTCATTTAATGCAAGCGTACCATCATCCATGCGAACACATTTCTCTCCTACAACATCACTATTCTCTCTCCTACACTGTCTTGCAACACGAAATACCTCGAGTCTTTGGTCCTCACGGTGCAGAACATTGGCAAATCTTTCCTTATCTGCTTCCCCTCTGGCTAAATAAACCTGTCGCCTAGCCTCCCTTCTGGCACATTGGTACAATTCCCTGCTACCACCGTTCTTCCAGTCCTTCCAAGCCTGTTTCTTTTGTCTAATAGACCTGTCTACCTCCTTGTTCCACCACCACGTTACTCTGGGTCGGGAGGGGGACCTTACACCACCCACAAATCTGGTCGGTGGCTTTCAACAGGTTGTCCCGCAGAAATCTCCAATTGTCTTCCACGTTGTATGATGCTATATCCCCTTCTATTTCGTTAAATGCTTCAAGTAACTTGTCTCTAAGTCTCTGTCCGTTTGCAGGGTCTTTAAGCTTCCACACCCTTCTCCTCCAAGCCTGTCTAATTCTGGGCACCCATTTTGCCTTGATCCCAAAGTCGCTAACTACTAATCTATGTTGTGGGGTACATTCTTCGCCAGGGTAGGTTTTGGCATTTATAAACCGCCCTCTTTCCCTATTTCTGGCGAGGATGTAGTCGATTTGGCTAGAGTGTCTGCCGGAGCGGTAGGTGACTAGGTGACTGGCAGGTTTCCTGAAGTTGGTATTGCAGACCATAAGATCGGTTGCATCACAGAACTCCAGCAGTCTGGTTCCCTCCTCGTTGCGGGAACCGAAGCCATAGCCTCCATGTATGCCATGGAAGCCTCCAGCATGACGTCCGATATGACCGTTGAAGTCTCCAGCCACAAAGAGAAGGTCCCTGTCACTCGTCGACGAGGTAGTTTGCAAGAGGGTGTCATAGAATTGGTCTTTCAGACCATCTGGTAGCCCCGGTTGAGGTGCATAGGCTGAGATGACAGTAGCTAATCTATGATGAAGCACTAGTCTGATCTTAAGTACTCTGTCACTTACTCTAACGACCTCGATTACCTTATCCACCCATTTCTCCGCTAGAAGTATTCCTACGCCCCCGACCCCGTCAGTGTTCCCTGCCCAGAAAATCTTGTACCTGTGTTCTTTGCCTGTGAGGAACCTCGCAGAACCTCCTCTCCATCTTACTTCCTGGATGCAGCACATATCTACGCGTCTTCGTTCAAGCATCTCAACAATTTCACCAGATCTACCTTTCAGCGTGCCGACGTTGAGAGTGCCAATCCTAACCGTATGGGTGTTGGGGGTGTGGGCCTGTAGCCTGGGAAGGGGAAAAGCAGTGTCGTGTACTCTATCCGGATGGTTTCTGATGAAAGCCTTCACATATTCAATGTCTCCATGCTTAATTTTCTTTATAAGTGTTTCAAAAATAAAGTAAAGTTGTGGAATACCGTACGAGTGGAAATATATATGAAAGAAGGTTTGAAAATGCACTTATTTTAAAGATATTTATTTACTTAACCTGTTTCACTTTTTTAGAAAAAGATTATCAAAAGTCTTTGAGAATAATAGAAAATGTTAAAAAACAGTTTGAGTATTAAAATGCATATATACATTCTTTGATGATAATAAGAGGAATATATTTAAGTATAAAGCTTTGTATGAGCTTTGTAGTGTTACATACTGATTATCACACATTCTCTGATAATAAGATGAAAATGTTAAAAACAGTGTAAGTATGAAAATACATATATGGAAAAATACATATACATATTCTTTGATAATAATAGAAAATGTTAGAAACAGTTTAAGTATCAAAATACATATATACATTCTTTGATAATAATAATAAGAATATGTTTGAAACAGTTTACAACGTTGTTATAACAAAAAGGATTTGGTAAAATATGTATATATATACCCAGGAAATATATTTAAGAGTTCACAAAAAGTTGAGGAGGAACTGACCTAGCTTTTTTCTCTTGTGTATATTGAGGGAACAAGCTGAGGCAAGAAGCTGAACATTTTTTGGCCCATGATGCTGCATGGACCCTAAGTAAGGCATGCCTAAAATTTGAATGAAATCTGTTGAGTAGTTCTCAAGTTTTAGTTATGCACACAGACAGACAGACACACATTCTGAGTTTTATATATATAAATATACACTCCTACACATTCATACACTTACTCACACGTTTCTAGATTTGTATGCATTTATAAATATACATACATGAAATTGTGCATGTATGTGTATAATTGTTTATAAAGGCAATGACAAGTGACCAAGACTTCTGGTAACTTGCTGTGCTTAGAAGACACATCAAGCTACATGAAATTGTGGTCATATCCAGTGCTGGTGATACATAAAAGGCACCTGTGCTGGTGATACATAAAAGGCATCTGTGCTGGTGACATGTAAAAGACACTCAGTACACTCTTTAAAGTGGTTGGCATTAGGAAGGGCATCCAGCCATAGAAAACATGCCAAAATAGGCAACTGGAGCTTGATGCAGCTCTCTGAAACTGTCTAACCCATGCCAGCATAGAAAATAATGATAATGATGATGATGATGATGATGATGATGATATACACAAATCATATTCTAGAAAGTGTTCGTAGCAACAGGTTTTAAATGAAGATATAACAAAAGACATATTTTATATGTATCACATAATTGCCCTGTGTCTAATGTGACCATACTTTGGATGGGAGACTGAATGCCATAGGGTAGGGAGCTGGATGAGCATTCAGTCCACTAGGCACAATAATTTTCAGAAATAATAAGACATTTGGAAACAAAACCAAAATGTTAATCCGTTAACAGAAACTTATGAGAAATTGCTTATAGTACGTTGGCAGTTGTATGGGGAAGTCACCTCATCTCATTGTATTTCCTTTTCTACCATATGTAAAATACACCTGATAAGTCTTACATTATTAAATGACTAGCAGGACCCATGAAAATTCCACGGACTGAAAAAATGAAGAGGAGCTGTTTAAGAAAGAAAGGATGATATGCATTTTTATTGCATATAAATCTTATTGTTCCATGTGCAATAAATGATACAAAAATATACAATAACAATTTATACAATGCTTAATAAACATATCATTCATTAGTATTTAATTCTATTGAAACTGCAAGACCAATATATAGTTTTATATTCCTTATTACACAATATTTTATCATAATTACTTTACATTATATACAATTAATGTACATAAAATGATATAGAGATATACACAATGATTTTATTTACACAATTAGTTTCAATTCCATTGCAAATTTTAAAAAAATAACATCCACAGCTATTTTGCTACATTATTTCACTTCCAGTCACAATAATATTGATGCGACGACCAAAAATACAGTTGGCATTATATCCCTATCTCCTGGGCTGGGTTTTGAACCCGTACTCTGGTCAGTTGGGGAGAATGGTATTTCCTTTGTCTCGTCGGCAACCACAGCTATTTTTAGCGTAGCTGCCCCTTTTCGGTCAGCGAAAGTTAAAAAAAGGCAGCATAGGAATCATGTACCGACCGACCCATCTTGGCAGGGGGTAGGGTAGCACAATGAGCTATGGTATTTGGGATGAATAGGAGAACAAGAATTGGCGGCAAAAGCAGTTAGCAGAGAATTTTGGCCAGTGGAGTTCTGGTAGCCAGCGGGGCAGTCGAGCGGTAGCAGCTAGCCGAGGCAGTTGGGTTGTAGCAGCCAGCCGGAGCGGTTGGGAGACAGCAGTTTGCCCGTTGAGATGGGGCCAGTCGAGTGAGAAGAATAAGTCTGACGGATAAAGCTATGGTCAGCAGAAATGTATAGAGAGGGACAGAGAGAGACGGAATCGTAGTTGCAGACTACCTTGGTCAGTGGAAGTAGCAGACCTGAAGGAAATGAACTTCGTTGTTGGTAAATGTGCTTTTATATTATTTTAGAGAAAAAAGAACTCTGAGTTGTTAACTGTGTTGTTAAATGCTTCTAAAAGAAAGGAAAAGAAAAGAAATACAAAAGAAAGAAGCAGAAGAACTTTGTTGTCAAATGAAACTTGAGACACGAACTTTGCGATGTAAAAATGATTGGAAAGCTTATAATTGTTTGGAAACTTTGTCAACGTTATTGAATTGTTATGCCATGTATTGGAATTGTTATTATGTAATGCTCTATTCTAATGTTTTAAATGTATTCTGTGATGTTATGTAAAGAAAAAGAAAAAGTTACCCAACGCATGGTCTTCGTGTTGTTTCTTCCTCCCCGTCCTATTTGCCTGTGTTGTTCTTCGTTACGTGCTCCAGCCGGGGCTTTATTATCGGTCAGGATTGTACCGACAGACGAATTTTGCTAGCTCACTGAGTGTTGAATGTTCGCGCGTGCGCGAGTCCCCCCTTCGGTGTTGAGGAGGTGCTTCGCGTGCTGGCGTTCGTAACAATATATTATATGATTTTAAAATTTCCCTCTGCTAAACACACACACTCTCTCTCTCTCTCTTTTATTTTAACAAACTTTTAAACTTTTTAATTATGTAATTCCCCTCTTCATATCATAAATATTTCTCTCTTTCTCTTCACCTCTCATTTCCACTAATCACATGATAGTGAGTAGCTACCTCATTGCATTCTCTTGGCTGGCTATGTGTTATTTCACTCACCCCTCCCTCTCTTTCACTCTCTCTCCAACTCTTAGCTCACTCCTCCTCTCTCTAACAAATGAAGGCACAATGTGAATGAATAAACAAACTGAATTCTAAATGCAAAATACTCCTAGAAAATTTAATGGAATGCTAAACAAATTTTCATCTGCCTTCAGCCATTTGCAACAAGTGGATGATACCAAAACTATAGTTATAGTGTTACCACCCTGGTAGTGAACTGCAGTAATACAAAACATAAGAACTAGAAATAAGAGTTTCACATTCTGCATAGCAATTCTCATGACTAGTATATAAACAGGTGTAGCTACTAATAAATTTGGAAAATTTATTTCTAAAGAAACTGGGTATAATCAATTATCAAAAGAGGTGGGGGATGTTCTATATGGTATAGTGTGAAAACTATTTCCTAAAACAAAAGCTTCCTTATGTTTACCATTTACACTTCTCTGTTAATAAATCTTCCAACTAACAAATGTTAGAATAGTAAGTGTAGAAACTTAAATTTTCATGGAAAACAGAAAGTAGAAATTTTCTTTTCTATTTTAGAGAATACGAGGTTTGATCAAAAAGTACCAGGACTGTCGCTTTTGTAACAGGCCTAAAGGGTGCAGAGTGAAGCCACTTGGCACAGATTCATCTTGAACTCTGTTGCACATGCACACTAAAGATATAACATTCTCACTCACTTCTGTTATTTATAGTAGTGCTTGGAAGTGATGTGTGCAGAATGTGGTCATCTCAAAAAGAATGGGTTTCAACTGTGCAGGATTTCATTGTGTCAACGAAGACAAAAACTTTTTGAAAAGGGTTATTGCAGGTATCAAATCATGGATCTATGCCTATGACCCCAAAACCAAAGCTTGGAAAGAATCTCACTTGAAAGGAACATAATTTCATGACATGAAGGAAACCCAAGAGAATGCAATGAGGTAGCTACTCACTATCCCATAAAAGGAGTTTCAGGAATGCTTCCATCAATGGAAATGATGCTAGATTAAGTGTGTGGCTTCAGAAGGGGACTACTTCAAAGGAGATTAAATACTGAATTCATATGTGCTGTAATTATTTTTTTTATATAGCACCAGTCCCGGTACTTTTTGATCAGACCTCATATTCTGTTTTGAATTTAACTTTATTCTTTATTTTAAGTTATTTATTCACTGAAAATGAATATATGATAATGAGATCAAAATAAAATTGAAGCATATTTAGAGTTGTCTCCTGTATTTGCTGGTAAAATGGAAACAATATTATTGCTCATGATTTTTCTTTTCACTTGCTACATAATTATTTTTAGTTAGCTTTTTGAATGCTCCCTAACTGTATTATAGTGACCTTTCTGAGTTCTTTCTACAGAACACATCATCGCCAAGACATTATGGAACAGCTTACATTTGTGGCACCATACCAAAAAAACAACAGATTAATTGAAAAAGACGAAACCCTTAAAAGAGTGAATGAGAAACCCATTGTGTCAACAGCAGTGAAAGACATGAAGAATGTTTTCCATTTTACCAAGGAATGCTTAATTCATGGAAATCTCCAATTGGATTCCATTTATTTCACCTCTTCAAATAATGCTTATGTAAATATTATACTATTTTTTGTTTTTGTTTTCAACCATTTGGGTCTTGATATCCTGGAACATTGTAGTGCGTATGTGTGTGTGGGGGGGAGGGTAATATTTGACTCTAAACACATACTGAATCCTTTCTTCAGTCAGTGTTTGTTGTTTTATGGTTATTCCAACACTCATTTTTAATATACAAATCAAAATCAAATCAAATTTGCAAATTTGATGACTGGCACCCATGCCAGTGGCGTGCTAACAGCACCATCCGAGCATGATCATTGCCAGAGCAGCTGACTGGCTTCTCTGCTGGTGGCACGTAAAAAGCATCATTCAAACGTGTTCATTACTAACGTTACTTACTGGTGCTTGTGCAGGTGGCATGTGAAAAACATCACTTGAGCATGGCCATTGCCAGTACCGTGTGACTGGCCCTCATGCCGGTGGTATGTAAAAGCACCCACTACACTCTCAGAGTGGTTGGAGTTATGAAGGGCATCCAGTCATAGAAACTCTGCCAGATCAGATTGGAGCCTGGTGTAGCTATCTGGTTTGTCAGTCCTCAATCAAATCATCCAACCCATGCTTGCATGGAAAACGGACGTTAAACAATGATGATGATGATGATGATGATGAAAGTGGATATCAGAAATTTTGGGACTTTTTCAAGAGGGATATTTATTAATTTCAAAGAAGTACAAAACTCTAATCTCCTTCAAAGTAGGATCCTCTGACTTCAATACATTTGTTGTAGCACTCCAGCCTTGCTGTGACAGTCCATGTAAGTTCTCCAAAGTGAAGGTATCCAGGACATATAATAGTATAGATGATACCCTTTCAGTTGAAAAAGGAATCATCATAGGCTTCCTAGTTGACTTGCTTTGCTTGGCCTCTTGTGCCAGTGAAAAACATGCTCAGCTCATGCAAATTAATCCATAACTAGTCTTGGACAGTTCATAAGTTTTTGTAGCATTTTTACCAAGTTTAACACAAAACTTTATTGACATCCCAGTTACATTCTTCAAACTAGTCAACTGTGACAAGCAGTGTTTTAACATGATGTGTTCAAACTGCTGTTACAGCTGTCTCCTTCAATCTGGAATAACGAAAGTTGCCAGGTCAGCTTATTAAATGTATAGTAATGATAAACTAAAATTACAGTAATCTAGGACAACTATCACTGCCTCACTTAAAAAAAAAAGATCCTAAAACGTCTGGAATGCACCTTGTGTGTGTGTGTGTGTGTGTGTGTGTGTGTGTGTGTGTGTGTGTGTGTGTGTGTGTGTGTGTGTGTGTGTGTGTATTATAATCTTCATTTTAATAACCACTTTTCCTTGTTTGTTTGGGTCAAATAGAGTTTTTTTAAAGCAAATGCTTTATGGTCAGATGCTCTTCCTGTGATCGATATGTTTTAGAAGAAGATTGGAAACAATTGATATCACTTGTATGATAGTGATACTCATTTACAACAAGGAGACACACAATTATTTTTTTGTAGAATCCTTATCAATAGCACTGCCTTCACAACCACCACTATTATTATTTCTAAGATTGTCACAAGACCACAAATGTGTGTGTGTGTGTGTGTGCACATGTATGGAAGTGGAGAAATGATGATTAAATCCATCTTAATACACCACTGGTACTTTTCTTTTTATTGTCCTACTGAGAGATCAGATGAAATCAACTGGAAAGATTGGGACTTATAGGGACATAACTAAATATAATAATCCTTTCTTCTATAGGCACAAGACCTTAAATTTGGTGGGAGGGGTATAGTTGATCACATCGAACTGAGTACTTGACTGGTACTTAATTTATAACCCCAAAAGGATGAAAGGCGAAGTCGACCTCGGTGGAATTTGAACTCAGAAAGTAAAAGATGAATGAAATGCTATTAAGCATCTTGCTCGACATGCTAACGATTCTGCCAGTTCACCACCTTATAACTAAATATAATAATGCATTGTTTTGGTGCTCTACAGATTACACTATTCTGACTGTAGTGTAGACTACATGGAATAAGAATCTTTAACATTTTTGGAGGGAGGGTTATAATTGATTAGATTGTTCTAATATTTGGCTGTATTTATTTTATTAATCCTGGAAAGATAAAAAGCAAAGATGACACTAGCATGATTTGAACTCAGACCATAAAAGGATGTAATTAAATACCATGAGGTATTTATGTCTTTATGATACCCACTCACATTCAGTATTTTGAGTTGGGCTGAGGCTATATGTGCAGTAAAATTGAACATAAGAATTTTGTGGTTAAGAAGCCAATTTCTTCATCAGTCAACTATGCATTCATATCAAGATTAAATTGAATATGGTAACATAGATTAAACTACAACAGAGGCTATTTTTACTAGTTCCAGCTGGATGGCTGTGGCTATACCATTATCTAAATTTTAATTGCCAATTTGATTCTTAGCTAAAAAAAACATCAATTCTATAATATTCATAAAACAATAAATTCATATGCTGTCAGGAGGAGAGAATTTTAATGTTTTATTGGGAAGAAATAGGCTTTCTTACCACTACATTGAACCGTTTTGTTTTGTGAATATTATTGCACTTACTTTTGTGGCAATAGATTATCTGTATATTCATGTATTTGTTTCTACCTTAAATTTTGTGAAAATAGTTGATTTTATTACAAAAATGCTTTAATTAATGTACTCCTACAAACAAGCCTTTTGTTTAAAATGACTTACAGCACATTTCTGGGCCCCAAAAGCTTTAAAACAAAAGAATTTTGTTCTGTATTTTATAAACATGGAAAATAATTTTTTCCCATTTCTGGAAGAGAATAAATAGGAAGAAACATGCAAAAACACAAAACACACAAACACACACACAGACAGTATTATTTAGCAAAAGAAATTAAAAATTTTTTTTTTTATAATTTCAATATAATTTTTGAAATAAATGAAAGAAGTTAACGCAATTTCAGGCATCTTCATGGCACAAGATAAAAGTTGACTACTTTCATTGTGTATGTGTCTACACAAAGCTTTTCTTTTGTTTGTATATAGAAAAAATATATTTGCTATAGGAAAACCACACAGAAATATGGTATCAAAAATGCTGTAGCTTTATCTGCTTCTGGTAAGACTAGTAGCAAGTCTTTATAAACGTTTTAGAAAGAAAGTCTCTGCTCTGTCTTTCAATAATTTGTATGTAAAATTAAATATAAGCATTACCTTTACATACACAAAATCAATGAAGTTATAATTTGTCTTGTTCTGCTGGTATATATGTAACTGTACATAAATTTTTCATTTCAAGTTTTGAAAAAACATCTTTAGCCAAATCATACTATCTACTTTTTCAAAGCATACAAATAAAAAAAATTCTTTAAATAAAGAAGTAGAGGGAAAGGCAAAATTTCAAAATAAATGAAACTTGAAAAATATTTTTCAAATATTATTGTAATCTACTACATAAGATTCATGTAAATCCAAAGAAATCATCTAAAACAAAAACAAAAAAAAGTTTTATGGTGTGCTTTGATAAGAACTCCAACTTTTTGAAACAAACAATAGATTTATACAGAACTAGCTTATAAGCCACACTCTGTGTGGACTTTTAAGCTAGCTCCTGCAGAGGGTTAATTGGGTCTGCAGCCCAAAACTAAAGAGAGCTAAATAGCATGACTATAATACATCTATAATGACTATATACCCCGGTGGTGTTTGATCAGAGGTTAAGGACATGAGAATTAATTCTGTAATGCAATCATTCCAGTCCCAAGTTGAATTCCAACTGTTGGCCAATTTGTCCCAAAGTTTATATCTCAACATGAAAGTTACAAAGCGAATGTCATTTATCACCCCATTGATCTCTGATGTCATCTGATAAATATCAAACAAGATGGCATGAATCAGCCAAGAAATAGCAAACTGCTAGAACTAGCAACCCAAATGCTTTTAAATCAGATCCCAATGCTGGATGTTCAAGAACTAAATGAAGGGCAGATTTTCAATCCCGGGATCATCCTGGTTCCAAAAAGGTATAATATGTCTATGTAGAACAAAGGCAGACTGAGATACAGGGGTCCCAGGCAGACAGACAGAATTTAGCTTTTATTAATATAGATCACCATGATTCTCAGTCACAAAATACAGGATGAGGAGAGAAGAGAATTAAAAAGTTTAAGTTTGTTTCAGAGACAAACAGCTGAAGAAAAACTGAAGAGTTGATACGAATCACAGCTGCCAAAGTAACCATGTATGCTTGATTCAAGTGTGTGTGTGTGCGTGTGTGTGTGTGTGTGTGTGTGTGTGTGTGTGCAGACACACACACACACACCAGTACCTCACACTTCCCTGTTCAACACCACTATATTTCACACTTGCAAACATCTACACAAATACACCCACCCTACAAAATCACTATAGCACTCAACCCAACCATATTCCCACTTCCAGACACAGAAACACTCTTATTCTTGCACATAAATAGCCATCTCTCCTCCCTTCTTATCTCCCACCATACAACTGCATGCTCATCTGGTTACTAACTGCCTATCTATTTTCTATCTTTTTTATTTTTCTTCTTTACCTGGTATCAAAAAGTTCCTTGACTAATTCTGTAGCACACCAACAGATGGCAGCACATGGCTGTATGTACAGTGAGAGCTAGCAGTGACCTTCATGCGGCAGTGTGCCAAGTGACATTGCTGTGTTTACTTCGCAAGTTGTGAAATTTGTCTTTTTGTGATCACATATATGCTGTAGTCTGTGATTTTGTCATGGACAGGAACAAAGAGCCAACATGAAATTTTGCATTAAACTTGGGAAACCTGCTACAGAGACATTGAACATGCTTTGGCAAGCATACAGTGATGACACAATGGGTTGTAAGCTATGTTTTGGGTAGCATGGGTACTTCAAAAGCAGAAGGATGTCCCTGGAAGATGATGAGCAATCTGGAAGACTTGCCATGAACATCATGCCTAGAAATGTAGTATTGTGCATTGAGAATTCATCCCTCAGGGCCAGACTGTCAAAATGTTGTTCTACTGCAACATTTTGAAGCATTTGAGGGAAGCTATTTGGTGAAAGTGACTGGATCTGTGGTGCGTGAATAATTGGATACCTCATGATGAAAGTGCACCCTGTTACTTGTGAGTTTCTTGCTAAAAACAACATGGTATCACTTCTGCACCTGACCTATTCACCAGATTTAGCATCTGCAGGCTTCCATCTCTTTCCCAAGAGGAAAATGCAGCTCAAAGGTTGCCATTTTATCACTGTTGTTGAGATGGCAACCTTTGAGCTGCATTTTGATCCAGAGTGAATTGTAGAAGTTCATCAATCTGCTTACAGAAAATGACTTTCTCACTCACTCTATTATTTTCTCTTTCTTTTGATGAAGGACTAATGTTCAAAATGTTAAAATGTTAAGACTCTCTTCCCATTAGAGCATTAATCTTACTGTATTTGTTAAACATTTTCCCTCCTGTTGTGTTTTTTATTGTTTGTTGCATTTATATTTCATATGTACATATGTATATACATAAGTATATATATATATGTTGTTGTACTTGGGGATGGTCATATTGCCAGTTTAGCCAATATATATATATATATATATCATCATCATCATCATCATCATCATCGTTTAACGTCCGCTTTCCATGCTAGCATGGGTTGGACGATTTGACTGAGGACTGGTGAAACCGGATGGCAACACCAGGCTCATATATATTTATGCATGTGTATGTGTGTGTGTATATATATATATATATATATATATATATATATATATATATATATATAGTCATACACATACACACACATGCATGTGTACATGTATGTTAAACTAATAAAACCATTTTATAATGTAAATTTTTATCAGACCCAACTGGTGAATTGTAACATTCCATGTTCATTTTTTCAATGTGAGCTAATGCCATACTTACTCTATATTTTGCAGCTGACTAACTTTGAATTTTCCCACATTGGCCCAGTATCATATGATATGGCATGTCTTCTTGTTAACTACATTACATTCTTTTACTACCATCTTGAGCACTTTGACCAGCCAGACATCAGTAGTCAGTTCAGCCAATGTTTGATTGAATTCATGAAGATTTCAGGTAGGTGTTGGTGTGGGTTACTCACCAAATTTATGCACTTCACACACACACACGCACGCACACACGTGTGCACACACACACACACACACACACACACACACACACACACAGAATTGATAACTTGCTTGATTCTTTGCAATGCCACTTTCAAATTTTAGCAGAAGAATCATATTTAGTTATTCTATATCTTATTTGATGAGCAATATTGTTGTTGACTAGTCACTGACTAACTGCATTTATGGTGATGAGAATAATAAAAGAAGCTCTGTCTATCTCAAGTGAAACAAACAGCCTCCAAGGTATTTTTTCAAAAGGACTGTACTGTCAACCAGTAGAAAGTGCTAGCCTATATTCTGCAAGAATCTTTACGATTTATGGAAATTTAAATCTCATGATAACATTCTAAACCTCAGGATCAATTTATGCTGACTAAATTAGCATGTGATCATTTTTGTATGATGATAATGATGATGACACTGCTGCTGACTATCATCATGACCTCCATCATCAGCATCATTCAAAAGCTATTGCTTGCAAATTTTATTAGCAGCAATGTTATCCTAAGCTTTGGTGACAAGTCTCGTAAAATCTCAAGAATACAGAATGCCACTTTTCTGCAGGTTGACAACACATGTCTCAATTCTAGCATCCTTCAAAGTAGCAGTTCCAATATCATTCAAGGTAGCAGTTTGGGTGTTGTACCAAGTACACCAATTACCACAGGAACAAGTATCATCTTCATCTTTCTAGCTCAGTCCTAGCATTTCTTAGTTTTCTTGATATTCACTCTACTCCAATCATATGATATTGCGAATTCAATGATCTTACACTGTTCTTTCTGTCTTCTACAATCATATTTGGTCTTATTATTTCAGTCTCTCTGAAGAAATATTATAAAATCTTGTAATTATCATTTACCATCACACTCTCCACTGTGTATTCATATCACTTTTTTGACACCTTGAATCCACAAACTTGGCTAACATCCCAGTGCACCCTTTTACTGACATAGTCATGCCTGTACTTACACTCATTTTGAGCTAGTTTACTGCACTCACTTAGGAAATACCTTCGTCCATTTTTTTCCATATTCTGCATTTGCTCTCTGAGATTTATCAATCTCTGTCTTTCTCAAATTTGTCCTAATGGGTTTACCCTGAGTGGTTGTAATCAGAGAATCAGTTTCTTGTTTCAGGTTTCTTTCTGTCAGCCTCAACCAGCATTCTTTACTGTTAACAAACCTTGGTTTGTTGCATGAATTGGTCATAGAGTTGATTGTCTTTCCAGCTATTTGTTCTCTTGTTCTTTCTGTTTTAGTGACTTCTTTGATATTTCTTTCTGCAGATATTCTTTTTTACTATCCACAACATAGTTTTCCAAACTAAAAATTGCAGTATTGATGGTATCTTCTGTTATTAACAAACTTTTGCTCCCTTCCTGGTGTGTAGAGCCTGATATTACTTTTAGTATGGTACTTGTTGTGTATTGTGAGTAGCTTCCTAGTTGTTCTATCTAATTCCTGCAGCTATGTCTTAGTCCAGGAGCAGAGTATCTCAATATCAGCATGGTCCACATTAATTGCCTTGATATTACCTCTATTTAGTTTTTTTTTTTTCAAGCACCTTTCCATTAACTTATTATCCTGCAACAACCCTAAGTACTTCTTTCTTTCATTCTTTTTGAGCAATATATTGTATCTTTTTACTCTCAGATTTAATCTTTCAACCTCTCTCTGTAATTAAAACTCCACACTTATTCACTACAAACTGCATACCAATATCCTTGCTAAATATTCTTAGTGTTAACAGAATCTAGGTCTTTTTCATTTATAGTATATAGTTTCAGGCCATCCATATGTAGCAGAGGATTTTTCTCCCTAGTCTTAGCAAGCTTATAAGCAAGTTTGGATTTTTTTTCAGTATGCTTGTCAAAGAATCAATGTAATCACATAAAGTAATGGAGATACCAAGTCTCCATAAAAAATTCCTCTCCAAGTTTTCTGATAATAGATTTTCCTTCTCCCTGTAAGTTATATAATTCTTCTTCTATGGAACCAGTTAGTAATTTCTTGAGCAACGGTAAGCATGCACAAGAGTTATAACAAAAATAATTTATAAGTGGACTCAGTTTTCTATTAATTGGCATGGAAAATGGACATTAAATGATGATGATGATGATGTTCAAATTGTACATGCTGGTAGACTGTCCTCTATACAAAGGTATTACTCAACAATCTCAATCACAAGCAATGTAGTTGCACCATTGATCCTCTTAGAAAAAATTCAAGGTTGCATTCTTATGCCTACTTCATCACCACTTTCATCTTGTCTGTATCATCAAATTGTTGTCCCAAAAGACTATCTTTTATTGAATCAAAATAGGAGGGCACCAGATCTGTACTAAACAGTTGATGGTGGGGATCACTAATCAGCCCAAATTGCCAATTGTTTGATTGTTGCCAAAAGAGTGTGTTCCCATACATTATGGCGAATTGGATTGTTTTTAGATTCTTGTTTGATCTTTTCCTCCTAATCGCTTCTCTAGTCTGTTTGACTCAATGTACCACTCACTGTTCATCTGCTTCATAAGAATCTACCTGGGCTTAATCAGCAACAACAACAACAATTGCTTAAGCAAAACTTATTCCATTGGACGTTTATTATTGAAAAAAGGAAATAAGCAGCAAAACCCAGAAGACAAACTTTAAAATGCACTGCATTGGTTGTAACATTTATTTTTTATTTCAGGATTAAAGTACAGTGAATTAATGAAGCTGAAATCAGATCAGAAATTTTGGTCTGAGGTTGCTGGATTCACTGGATGTGAAATTATTAAGCGGTGAGTTCCAAGTCAATTACTAATTACATTGTGTAACAAAATTTTTATTTATTTATTTATTTTTTTGACTTTGGTCAGTAAGTGTTATTTCCTATTTGCTTCTATCTCAAAATCAAAGGAAATGACTACTATTCGCTTCAAACTTTGCTTTTGTGACCTGGACATCAATGTTTTGAAACTAACCTATTTTCCATTACATTTTAGATAGATTCAGTGTTGGGTGGTTGAAGCAGAAATATTATTATAGCAAATATTCTGCTCAATACCACAGATTTGCTTGACCTTAACCACTTGAGCATGTCCCTTAGTGACTAAAAATATGTGCATACATACCAAATTTGAAAATTTTCACTTAATTTTAAAATTTCAAAATCTGTGACAGCAACAGAAAAGATCCTCTCTTTCTATCTGTCTCTCTTTGTCTTTTATGCTTTTCTCATTGTAAACTTTCTCCCTCTTTATATATATATTTGCCACACTCTCTCTGTATATGTATATCACTCATATTGAGTGTATGTGTGTGTGTGTATCTTCCTGTCTTTGCGCATGTATGTATACAAGTAAGGAATTTCATTAGGACAACAGAGTTAAAAACCCTCACAAAGTATCAGCAGCAAGCTCAGGAGACACCCAAACACAAAATGAATAGACTTGATATGTGAACACAAGTGTCCATTGCACAATCTCAGGAGATACCTGAGCATAGGGTGCATTGATTAGATAATAAGGATACAAGAGCCTCCTTTGCACAGACTCAGGAGATTATGTTCTATTTCAATTCAAACAACTTCAATCTTGAGTGTGTCTTAGTTTTGCCATGACCATCAACAAATCACAAGGGCAAACAGTTTTAGTTGTTGGTTTACACCTTAAAGAGCCCTACTCACCCATGGTCAGCTCTATGTTGGATGTTCAAGAATAGGAAAGAAGAGAAAAAAATTTACATCTACCTACAAGATGGAACAACAAAAAATTTGTTTACTGGAACATTGTAAATTACCCCAAATAATGCAGAAATCTGTCCTGATCAAGAGGTTTATCCATCAGGGAAGACATGGAAGAAAGAAAGATTGAAATAAAGGTATTCTATTGCGAAAATTTTCTGGCAATAATGAGCTACTCAGCTTATATATGCTTTATATATATATATTTACATTTCTCCCTCTCTGATTTCTGTTCTCCCTCTGTCTCTTTATTTCTGTTATAGAGTACTCTTTCTGCCCTTCTTTATTCATGATGTTTACTACTGTCCATTCCCTGGAAGCTAGCATAGCTGCTTCCTCATATCTCTGTCTTGATGGCCATTTCTGGTGGTAACCTTTTCTCTTTTCATTTCCTTCTTCTTGTTGCTACCTTTATACAAATCCTTCTGTACATGCAGATCTCTTCAATATGCATTGCTTGCTCTCTGCCATATGTATCATATCCAACTAAATGTGCCTTTTCTTTGCCTTGATCATACATCAATTTACATTTCTACCTTATAAAATACTAACCCACTTGTAATTTAATTTAAGCTAAACTATTGTTATCGTAATTTTTTGTCACTCATTAAATATGCACCCTCCCTTCAAGGTTTATATTTTTCCCTCCTTGACTTTTTTTTTATTTCTGTTGTAGCTAAGAAAGGAGCAATCTTTCTACCCTTCCTTATTCACAATGTGCCCCTCCATTCCAACCCCCACCACTTATACCCACACCCATCACCTATACTGGAAATCTCTCCACCGTACCAGAAGGCTCTCATAGCTCTTCCCACCAGTGGTCTCATCCATATTACTGTATGCATCAAAAGGAGACAGCATTACTTATTTAGTCAATTAACAAACCATCTATTTCCTTGCACTTATGCTGAATGCCACCCCACCCCTTTGCATGTTCCCTCCTACGTCCCTTTTCACTTCCTCAGATTTGGTACTGTCAATGCAGTCACATTGAAAAGTAGGTTTGGCAAGATTGTTAAGATGCTTTAACAGAGGTGTGCTGATGTTTGCTGCATTCAGGAAGTAAGGTGGAGGGGAGCATCAGCTAGGTTCCTTATGGGCAAGACATATAGGTATAAAATCTTCCAGGAAAGTAACAGTGATGAAGTAGGTGGTGTGGCTATACTTCTCACAGAGAAATAGATTGATAAGGTCATTCAGGTAGTCAGGGTGTGCAATAGAGAACTTGAGCTTAAGCTAGTCTTTCAGAGTAGCACAGTAACAATTATCTCTGCCTATCCTCCACCGTCCCAGTGTGTGCCAAATGAACAAAAGGACTGCTTTCATGGTATTCTCCTGCAGGTTACCTCAAAGACAAATGACAATGACCTCATCTTCATGGCTGGTGATTTCAATGGACATGTTGGGCAACAGCTAGGTATCTTCAATGGTGTACATGGGGACCATGGAATTGGTTCCTGAAACAAGCAGGAAACAAGGCTACTGGAGTTCTGTGATGCAAATAACCTAATGATCTGCAACACTAACTGCAGGAAGCTAACCAGTCACCTAATCTATCAATCAGGTGACCATACTTGTCAGACTGATTACATTCTCACCAGAAAGTGAGATGCATGGTTGCTTAGAAATGCAAAAACCTTCTCTGGTGAAGAATGTACCCATTCCACAAGTATAGATTAGTTATTAGTGACTTTAGACTTCATTCTAAAATTTCAAGAAGTAGATCAATCTGGAAAAGAATTTGGAAGCTTAAGGATCCTCTAAATGATCAGAAATTTAGGGGCACTTAAATTGAGAGAAAGAGGAACTACAGACTTGTAACATAAAGGGCAACTGGGAGTTTTTGTGAGACAGCTTGCTGAGTGTCACAGACCAAATCTGTGGCTGATGCAAAGTCCCAACCAGACCTAGGGTGATGTGGTGGTGGAATGATGTTGTAGACAAGACCATTAAAGTGAAGAAACAGGCCTGAAAGCAGAGATGGAAGGTCTGGACACAGGTGGTACAGAGATCTATATCAGGTAGCTAGAAGGGAGGTATACTTAGTCAGGGGAGAAGCAGAAACGAGGAAGTTTGCCAATGTTTTATAACGTGAGGACCAGACGCCTGAAGTGTTTAGGATTGCAAAACAGTGTGTCAGAAAATCATGAAGTGGTAGGAGAGAAATGTCTTCACATGGATGATGGCTCATTTGCAATTAGTGATTCTTTGAAGTCTTGGAAGTGCCACTATGAAAGATTGCGAAATGTAGAGAATGCATAATGTGGACCCAACAGAAGGGCCAGCTATCTGAATCAACAGTAGCTTAGTGGATAAAGCAATTAAGAATATGAAAACGGAAAGCCTCCAACCCAGCAGGTATCAGCACTGAAATGCTTAAAACATCTGGTGGAGTGGGATATGATTTGGTCACCCACATAGTTAATCAGGTTGTCCACGAGGGAGTCATACCTAATGATTGGTGTAGCAGAATTGTAGTCAACCACTACAAAGGCAAGGGTGATGGCTGGACAGAAATAATAACAGAGGCATCAAATTGCTGGGCCAGGTGATGAAAGTTGCTGAAAGGGTCATAGCTCAATTAATAAGGAAGAGATTCAGCATAGATGAGATGCAGTTTGGATTTGTGCCAGGGAGAAGCACCACTGATGCAACCTTTCAGTGAGGACATTGCAGAAGAAATACTTGGCCAAAAACAAACCTGTCTCTGGTAAGGATCAGTTCTTAGCCCCCTCTTCTTTATTATATAACTGAAGAATGTAAGACTGGTTGTCCTTTGGAGCTCCTCTAGGCTAATGACCTCATTCTTATTGCTGAATCACTACCAAAACTAGAGAAGAAATTTCAGGTATGGAAGCACAGACTGGAATCAAAGGGCCCTAGAGATAATTTAGCAAAGAGTATTGGTAAGTAGGAAAACAGACAAATCACAGATCCCTTCAGGGAGATGGCTTTGTTGGGAGGAACTCAATAAGGTGTACCCAGTGCAAGCTATGGACAAATAAGAGCTGTAATGGCATCATTGGAAGACTAACAGAGAAAGTAGCCTTTACATGTGACAGATGTGCAGGTACAATAAACACCAGGAATGTACAAAAAATAGACTCTCTCAAATGTCAGGGGAGCTCCTTAGAAGTAGTAGACAGTTTCTGTTACTTAGGTGACCAAGTTAGTAATGGGGGAGGTTGTTCTGAAAGCATAGCTACTAGAATAAGAATATGCTGGGCAAAGTTCAGAGAGCTACTACCTCTGTTTGTAACAAAGGGCCTCTCCCTCAGAGTGAAAGGCAGATTGTTATGATGCCTGTGTATGAACAGCTATGCTACATGGCAGTGAGACATGGGCTGTGACTACTGAGGATATGTGAAGGCTTCAAAGAAATGAAACCAGTATGCTCTGATGGATGGGTAATGTCAGTGTGCATATACAACTGATGATAAAGTGACTTGAGAGAAAAACTGGGTATACAAAGAATCAGATATAGCGTGCAAAAGAGAAGACTGCACAGGTACAGCCATGTAATGCATATGAATGATGACAGCTGCTGATCTCAAATTGTAGAGGGAACATGTGGAAGTGATGAAAGTTGCAGAAAGGGTCATAGCCCAATTAATAAAGAAGAGAGTCAGCCTAAACGAGATGCAGTTTGGATTTGTGCCAGGGAGAAGCACCACTGATGCAATCTTTCTGTGAGTACACAGCAGAAGAAATACTTGGCCGTGCTTCACAACCAGGAAAGCATGGGATGAAGTGGTGAGAAAAGATCTACAGATGTTGGGACTCACAGAGGGGATGATGTGTTGCTGTGCTTGAAAAGACACGTCAAGTTAAGTAAAAGCATGGTTGTCTTTGCATACAGACTGTACCAGGCATCCCTCTCCAGCTGAGTATTCCAAACCTTGTAGGTTCACAGGAACTGGTGTCACGTAAAAAGCACTCATACTAGTACCATGTAAACGCACTCATGCCAGTGATGTGTAAAAGCACCCAGTACACTATAAAGTGGTTGGCATTAGGAAGGGCATCCAGCTGTAGAAACTGTGCCAAAACAGGCATGAAGCCTGGGCAGCTCTTTAGTGGGTCAGCTCCTGTCAAACGGTCCAACCCAAGCCAACATGGAAAACGGATGTTAAAAGATGATGATATATGTATGTGTATAAACACACACACACACACATATATATATATATATATAAAACGGGGTGTTCAAAAACTCTCTCCACAGTGAGTTTTTTTGCATCCTGCGCATCATCATGGCACTACTTCAAGAGTTTTTTGGCGAATGGATTATTTCAAAGGGACTTTGGCCACCAAGATCACCTGATTTAACACTGCCAGACTTTTTCTGGGGAGCAAGTAAAGGATCAGTGTACAAGAATTGCTCAAAAACCATTCAATACTTACTGCGGAGAGACTTTTTGAACACCTTGTATAACGTACAGGTAGGGCTGTGTGGTAAGAAGCTTGCTTCACAACCATGTGGCTCCAGGTTCAGTCCTATCTTCTACTATAGGGCAAATATCTTCTACTGTAGCCTTGGGCCAACCAAAGCTTTGTGAGTGGACTTGGTAGAGAGAAACTTAAAGAAACCTATTATGCATGTGTGTGTGTCTTTGTATCTGTGTTTGTCCCCCCCAACCAGTGTTAGTGTTTACGTCCCTATAACTTAGCAGTTTGGCAAAAGTGATTGATGGAATAATTACCAGACATATCTTTAGTCAAATGAATTGATCACAGTACTTTTTTTTTTTAAGAATGAGCACTTACTCTGTCTCTTCTGCTGAACCGTTAAGTTACGTGGACACAAACACACCAATATCAGTTGTCAAGCAGTCGTGCGGGGACAGACACACATATATATGAGCTTCATTCAGTTTCCGTCTACCAAATCCACTCACAAGGCTTTGGTCAGCACTAGGCTATGGAAGACATTTACCCAAGATAACACATAGTGGGACTGAACCTGGAACCATGTGATTGAGAAGCAAGCTTCTTATTTCTTTATTGCCCACAAGGGGCTAAACATAGAGGGGACAAACAAGGACAGACAAACGGATTAAGTCGATTACATCGACCTCAGTGCGTAACTGGTACTTAATTTATCGACCCCGAAAGGATGAAAGGTAAAGTCGACCTCGGCCACACAGACATGCCTGTGCATATATATATATATATAAAACAGTCCTATCCAATGGGCTTCCACAGGGCATTAGTCAAAACAAGGCTATAGTAAGACACTTTTCTAAGGTGCCATACAGTGAGATCAAACTTAGAACCTTGTGATGGTGAAGTAATGTCAACTAAATACTTGACTTTTTTTTAAAAAAAGAAAAATGAAGTTTAATTACTCAGAATTAACATCTTCATGACCAAATATATTTAATGTAGTGAGCATTAAAGACATAATTACATGTGAGAGAAATACAATGTTAGCCCAGTTTGCTTATTTTAATATGTTATAATAAATGAGTTTGATTAATTGAAGTTTGTTTTGCAATAAGATTAAAACATACTCCTATTTGCTGAAAACATTAAAACAGGTTAATGAACTAGTCTTTTCTTCCCAAATAAATATTGTAATTAATTCTCACTGTATATATTAAAACTACTTGAGTATTTTTTTCTGAAACTCAATCAATATGAAACCAAAATTGTTATTATTTAGTCCCAGGTTAAATCTGATCAGACAGACTTATGAGGAAAGATGTTCCATCCATTGCCAGGCTATCATTTTTTTTACATACTGTATCTTGCACCTTATATAATGCGATCTTTTCGTTTTTGTAGGGTGTGATTGTTATTTCTAGCGATTATGTGGAGGATCCCTTGTTAATGAAATCTGATACAATTCTGTTCCTTTGATAATTATAATAAAAGACCATATCTTTCTGTGATTTTTCAGACTTCTGGAACCATTCCATTTGAAAACATTGCAAGGTTGTCAGCATGCAAGGAAAGACATGCTAGAAGTGGGATTTCGGCTTTTATATGCTTATAAGAACATCAGTTCTATAGACAGTCTTCTCATTATAGCTTTTATGTTGGTTTATTAAGTTAATGAAATTAATCATTTTCATTCAAAACAAGTCAAGAAATTCAAAGTAAAAAGACAATGGAATGGAAATAAGTTGTGATCTATGAAAGTAAAATCTTTCCAAAAATGATTGTTTCTTGGCATTCAAAGATACCAGTTTTAGTATTCTTACCATGCTTCTATTATTGGCAAAAATTATAAGGGACACTATTTATTATCCAGAGAATGTATGGTCTCCTCTGCCAACATGTCTGTATTTGATGCCATGATTATACATGTGTGTGTATGCATATTTATGTATGTATTTATACCCTTATGCAGAACTCATACCTCCTACACAGTGATCCCTCACCATATTGCACACACAGTACATCACAGATTTGTCTGGTAAAATATATGTAAATTTATATCGTGGACTCCTCAGTATATCCAGGTTTCTGCAGCTGATAGGTATTTATATCTTTTTAGATTTTAATTATTTCTGTGAGAGCTTTTGGAATGCAACACCCACTGTAGTTGAGGGATTACTGTACATCCACTGCTCAGTCTGCTTGAGCAAACCATGCACCTACACATACAAATCTAATCTACTCCTTACACTAAATCTCTCACACACACTGTCCATACCTCCTATACGTATACACATGTGAGTGGCTGTGCGGTAAGAAGCTTGCTTCCCAACAACATGATTCTGGGTTCAGTCCCACTGTGTAGCACCTTGTACAAGTGTCTTCTACTATAGCCTCAGGATTTGGCAGGCAGAAACTGAAAGCCCATCATGTGTATATATATGTATGTGTGTGTGTGTGTGTGTGTGTGTGTGTGTGTGTGTGTTTGTCTCCCCACCATCACTTGACAACCAATGTTGGTGTGTTTATGCCCCCATAACTTAGTGGTTTGGCAAAAGAAATCAATAGAATAAGTATTAGGCATACAAAGAATAAGTCCTGGGGTCAATTCCTTTAACTAAAACCATTATGTCAGTACTCCAGCATGGCTGCAGTCAACTGACTGAAACAAGTAAAATAAAAGAATATATATATGTATCCTCATACATATGCTTGCAATTACATACATACAAACAGATATTCCTTCACCACTTTCAACATTAAAACCACAATTACCTCTCACACATCCAGTTTGTCAGAGGTCAAACATGTGAACCTAACCCATGTGCGTTTTTTCTTGGTTTTTTTTCTTATCTGATTTAATCTAGTAATTGACAAAGGATTATCTACAAAACATACTTTTACCTTCTAATTGCTTTTCCTCATAACCCTTCAAGCAGGGTTATGACTTTTTCACAGCCTAATAACCCTATATTTGATGAATAATTTCATGAAAATCAGGAAACTAACATTTATTTTGCTTTATTTGAAAAAAACATCACCCCCAACTTACGAAATCGATCACCATTTTTGACCCAAATCTTGCAAAATTCTAGTGGGGTTTGTAACACCTGCTCAACTTTTTACTAAACTTGGTGTGCTGACTCAATGCAATGCAGAAATACTAGATCTGAAATTTCAGCTTTCTAGTTGAAGTAGTTTGGGAGTTATGGACTTTTTAAACTATAATCACTAGGTGTCACTTGATTCACACTTCAGTATTTCCGCTGCCTAAATCCTTGTAAATTCAAGAGAGATGTGGAATAAAAGTGTATTTATACATTTTTAAGATTACTGAATTGAAATCACTCTATGCAAAGGTTGAAAACTAGGCTATTTTAAGACAGAGACCACTACAAGCATTCAATCATCATCATCATCGTTTAACGTCCGCTTTCCATGCTAGCATGGGTTGGACGATTTGACTGAGTAACAGCTGGATGCCCTTACGGTCAGTAAACATTCAAAATTAAAAACAATACATATTTTTAACTTTATAGGTTTAATTCCAATTTTAAATAACTGTATAAGAAAAAGGGTGCTAAATGTTAGCAAATTTTTAAACATAAAGAATTAATGTCTTGTTAGATAAAATAAATCGAAGCTGAAGTTTCTCCTTCTTTTAACAAACATCATAAAAATTTTGAAGGCACTTGATTGCCTGTTCTGCACTGTGATTTCGTTCTGGGGATTTCCAGTTCTGATGGTTCTTTACTCCAAAGTTTTTAACAGAGTTCAATGCTTTTTTATGAACTTGCAGGCTACCACATAACTTCTGATAATCATGTGCACTGAACATTTGGTCAGTAAACCAAAAATCTGCTCAGCTGTAAGAGATGAATCAACAAACATTGAGAAGCAAAACTCTTTTTTGGTGGTAGAAGAAGTAATGCCAAAAGAGCTAGTATTGCTCGAGAATTCCATCTTGCATTAATTAAGTTGGGTATATTTTGAGACTTTCCAATAGGAAATTTTCCGGTTTCTTCAAAGAAACGAAAAACTCTGGTCAAATGAAATAGAAATTTCATGTCATCTTGCTGATTCAGTAATCTTTTCTGCACCATTGTTGAAATTAGATTGGAGCTTCTTGTAATTACTTAGAAGCTCTGGAATGAATGTTTATTCAATATTGGGAGATGATTTTTTTTCTCCAAGTTCGTTAACCATTACAACACGAAGAACTCTATCAAGGATATGATGCTGACAACCAATAAATTGCAGTTCTCTCAAACCCTTTTGAGCAAACAGTCTTTGCAACTGAATGACAATGTCATTTCTTTTCCCAGTGATCACACTCGTATCAGTGACAATCATCTTTACACAGTTCCATAGATTGCATTCATCTAAAACAGCTGTTATTCCTTTCACAACAGTATTGGCTTTTCCGTTTGGTAATTGGAGTGCTTCTAACTTAGCTTCTCTCTGTTCATTCTTTAAAACTAGCACTTGGTATTCTTGGTCATCAATACACTTACCATCAAAATGCAATGACCAGTTTTCTAAATATAGTGTTTTCTTCATTTTCTTTTTTAGTTTAACAGCTCCTTTGATTCCATCTTGAGATAATTGGCGACAAACTATTGCTGCTTTTTGGGTTGAAAGCTTGGAAGATATTACTAACTTGGTTACAGTTCCAGTTTTGCTAAACTTCTTCCTTGTTTGCGTGAATTCTTCATCTGATTTCTCAGACTCTTGATATTCCCTTTCAGTCTCTGCTTCAGATGTTAACGATGACACTGGAGTTGCTCTGGTTGAAGTTGGCATTAAGGACACTTTTCTTCTTTTGGATGGATGGATAGTTTTGGAACTGGCCACCTTTTCAGTTCCATACCCAACCTGAGCCTTGCTTTCAATTTGAAGATAATATAACCTTCTATCTTCACTGCACAGCCATTCACTGTTTTCCTTTGTGATGTCAAAAATTCCTTTCAATGAATCATATTTTCGTCACTTTACACTTTTATTGTACCTACACTTTTATTGTATTCAGCACTTTTTCTACTTTTGCTTGTACATTTTGAATTGATAAATATGGGAATTTAATTTCTTTTGCCATAAAAAAAGTTACTTCTATCGAAATTTCCTTTTGTTCTTTCTTTCTTTCCTTTGATGGTACCTCCAAGGAACAGGTAGTGACTGACTATTTGAAGTTTCATTGGTATTCTGCAGTTGTTTTCCAAAGAATACTTTTTGGATTTCATGGATTATAAGTTGTAACAAATACATATTTCTACATAGCAGAATGCAAAACAGTAAATATAGTATCCTTAAGACATTGCATACCAATTGACTAATATCAAGATATTAGTCAATACAATTGACTAATGTCTTGAGGTTCTGCATTGACTATAAAGAGAATGTGAGTGTGAACTTCTCTCCAGTGCCGCTGCAATGGTCATTGCTGTGGACATACATGGTACATGTGTGAAGTTTTCTGCTTTGCACCTTGACTTTAGACCATTGTATTAAAGTTAATGATCATGTTAAATTTAGTGTTGTTTACATTTAGTGATGACTCATAAGCCAATAACGTGTCATGATATTGAATGCCCAATATTTGGTACTCTATGTGATCTTAGTGAGCAAGTTTTGCCAACTTACAAGGACGTATCAAAATGTGTTTTATTTGAATGGAAAAAGAAAATGTAGTTAAGAAAGATCCTTCAATTAAACAAATTGTCAAGATTGTAGCAGGAAAGATAATTCTTCTTTGCCAATAGGCATCCATCCATTGTGTTATGATTGAGTCAGTTCAACCAAAAATCTTAAACTTTTATCTAAATTACCATGCATTACTAAAATCTGTGAAAAATAGAAAAAAATGTGCCATCGTTTCAAACAAAGTGTAATGTGTTTAAAAACAATGCAACAAAAGATTTATTTAACATTTCCTGTAACAAGTGCAACTCCTTTAAAAACTGGAATTATTTTGAATAAATTAGAAATGTTAATTATTTTTATCACCAAAATGTGTCAAGAATCAAAAATTGGTTTACATGTTATTTTATTTTAATGAGTGTCTAATCTAGACCTTAGGTAACACATATATTCGGTGACCTAGTATTAAGAATAATAAAGAAAACAAAGTCAAAAAGTCTATTTATTTCACATAATTTTGAAATTTCAAGTGTGTTGCACAGCCTGAAGATATAGATTTTATATCTTGAGATTTTAATACTTTTTGTTTTTAAAAGATTTTGCAAAAGAAAATCAATTTGTAATAATGAATGTAAAAAATAAAATGAAGAATGGCAAACGTGTTATAAATTGATCTTTTGCACACCATTCAACATTTCAAGTGGACTGTGGTGCCTGAAGATGTAAATTTAAGAACTTCAGATTTTAACACAGTTGTTTTTAAAGGATTTTGCAATAAAAAATATTTTCTTGAAAGCATATTTCGAAAATCTGTGTAAAAAGTGCCTTTTGCGTTCCACCCTAATATATATATATATATATATATATATATATATATATATATATACATTCATGTATCAGGTGAACAGCTTGTCTTTTATACATATTTCATTATCAAACTGTGTTTCAGTTTCTTATCTTTTCATAAATATTACTTTCTTGTATTTACTTTGAAACAATAAAGTTTTAAAATCCATATTCAAGTATTGGAATATATTTAACATCTGCATTACTTCTTATATTCCAGGTTTGATTTTTGTCGATTTTTCTGCTAGAGATTTTTTCACAGCAAGGTCTCCATGTCAACAATTATGTTGTTTTATTATTGTCAAACTTATATAGCTATTACCACCAATTTTTGACCATAAGGTTTTCATGTCAGTAGTTAGTTTTCATGAAGGCATAACTAATTATTTTAAGAGATGATAGTTAATACTGTTTCTATCACCAAAGAAAAAGACAGTGTAACACAATAGCTGTTTAAATGCCTGGCAAAGATGTCTTTTTTGATAAAGAATATATATATATATCATTATCATCATCATCGTCATTTAACATCCGCTTTCCATGCTGGTATGGGTTGGACAGTTTGACTGAGGACTGGCAAGCCAGAAGGCTGCACCAGGCTCCAGTCTGATCTGGGAAAATTTCTACAGCTGGATGCCCTTCCTAATGCCAACCATTCTGAAAGTGTAGTGGGTGTTTTTACGTGCCACCGGCACGAGGGCCAATCAGGCAGTTCTAGTAACGACCATGACAGAGATGGCATTAGGAAGGGCATCCAGCTGTAGAAACCATGCCAAATCAGACTGGAACCTTGTGCAGCTCTCTGGTTTACCATTTCCAGTCAAACCATCTAATCCATGCCAGCAAAGAAAGCAGACGTTAAACAATGATGATGATGAGTTGCAAGCTTATAGAAAAGGACATCTAAGTGCATGTCCTTTTCCTTAGTCCACAGTTTGTGTTTGCTTCCCAACCACATGGTTCTGAGTTCAATCTTACCTTCGATACATGTCTTCTGTTATAGCCCAAGGTTGATCAAAGCCTTGTAAAGCCAGTCGTGTGTGTGTATGTTATTATCTCTTTACCATGACACTGTGTGATAGTTCTAAATCAATGTCTCTGTCATGCAAGTATCATCCTTTGTTTCCAGTCTTTCGTGGGAAAATATTACCTTATTTAAAAACAGGTGAGAGTTGGCAACAGGAAGGGCATCCATCCATAGAAAATTTGCCGCAACAAAATTCTGTCCAATCCATGAAAGCATGGAAAAGTAGAAGCAGATGATGATGTAAACAAATGCTGCTGAGAGTTAAAACAAAGTAAAATAACAAAAACCAGTAACAGAGCATCTTTATTATTCTATTGTTAAGAATAAGAACTTGAAGAAAGCAAACAAAAGTGTAAATGTGATGTAATCAAAAAGAAGCAACGCTGCATAGATTGTTGAAATCAGAAAATGTGTAACAGAAGTCCATCAATAGCAGCAACTATATTACAACCAGTATATATGAAATATGAATTTTTTACAAAGCTTTTGAAGTTTTTTTTTTTACTGACTAATAAAGGTAATCTTAATGTTTTTGTCTGTAAGATAAAATGAAATAAGTACCCTTAAATTCAGTATCATAATAAAATGTAACCATCCAATGACTGTATTTCATACATTGCCACAGAGTCTAAAAGCCACTCGCGGGATAACAGTAACACACCTTTCTTTTTATGTACATCTGAAAATAAAAAATAAAAAGTTGAAAACTTGTTTTTGTGCTATATGCCAAACAATAAACAAGGTTGGGAAATGTTAAAAACGAATTTTTGAAAAGAAATGAATCAATAGTTTACACTGAAACCTAAAATATATCAGGATCACTCTTTTATAGTATCTTACACCATGTACTGTAATAAATTACAATGCTACAGTATATGTCTATGAAAATATCTAGATGTATACATGTTTCAGGTTTACATTTGCATGTGTGTGTGTACCTGTCTCAGATTTACATATATGTATACCGGTCTCAGATTTATATATATATCATGCAAGGGTAGGACGGTTGACAGGAGCCGACAAGGTAGAAAAGCTACCCTAGGCTACTGTGTCTGTTTTGGCAGGGAATTTATGGCTGGAGGCCCTTCCAAACACCAACCACTCTGCAGAGTGGACTCAGTGCATTTTATGTAGCACTAGCACAGGGGAGGTTAGTTTTGGTATGATTTTTACAGCTGGATACCCTTCCAAACACCAACCACGTTACAGTGTGGACTGGATGCTTTTAATGTAGTACCAGCACTGACAAGGTAACCAAATAACTCGCAAGACAAAGAATTATGAGAAGGGCAGGGGCATTTGAAGAGGGGAACTTGTGTTAGAGGAAGAAAGGTTAGAGTGTGACAAAGAGACAGAAGCAACTGTCTCACTATGTAGAGGGCATCTGTAGTAGTTCTCCTTGGAATAAAACCAAACTGCATCTCATCTAATTTAATTCTATCCCCAATTAGTTGAGATATAACTCTCTCTGTAATTTTCATGACCTGGTCCAGCAATTTGATACCTCTGTAATTTTTCGATCAATGGCATCACTTTTACCCTTGTGACAGCTGACTATAATACTGGCACACCAGTCTTTGGGATTGGTACCTTCCTGAATAACCTGATTAACTATGCAAGTGACTAGGCTGTATCCCACACTACCTGATATTTTAATCATCTTAGTAGTGATACCTGATGGTCTAGGGCTTTCCCAGTCTTCATTTTCTTAATTGCCTTATCTATCATACTGCTATCAACTCTCATGGCTGGTCACTCAATTGGTTCAATATTTGAAAGATTCTCCTTCCTATCATTCTCCATATTTAACAACCTTTCATAATGGCATTTCCATGCATCATTCTTCTCTGAGTCATTAAGCACAAGCATACCATTTCTAATCTACTACATTTCTATTCTCTCTGATATACTGCTTTGCAATCCTGAACACTCATGCTGTATAACATTGGCAGACTTCTTACCTTCTGCTATTCCTTATGCTATGTAAACCTATCACCTAGCCTCCCTTATATAATGCTTTGCTTCCACCATTTTTCCAGTCCTTCTAGGCCTATCTCTTTGCTTTTATAGAACTGTCCACCTCCTTGTTCCACCACCAAGTCACCCTCAACCTGGCTGGGACTTTGCACTAACCACAGATTTGGTCAGCAGCACCCTGTAAATTTTCCTGCAGGAACTTCCAGTTGTCCTCTAAGCTATATCCCTTCCTCCTCCTCCTCTCCATCATCAGAAGCTTCCAGTAGAATGTGTCTAAACTTTTTGTTGGTTTGCTTAGTCTTTGAGCTTCTATAATCTTTTCCAGTGTGGTTTATGTCATTGAGTCTCTCTTCATTTTCTTAATTGCCTTATCTATTATACTGCTATCAACTCTGATAGCTGGTCCCTCAATAGGTTCAATATTTGAAAGATTCTTCTCCCAATCAATTTCCACATTTAGCAACCTTTCATAATGGCATATCCATGCATCTTTCTTCTCTGAGTCACTAAGCACAAACATACCATTATCCATTTGCACACATTTCTTACCTACCACATCCCTATTCTCTCTGACACACTGCTTTTCAATCTTAATTCTGAAGTCATTAACTAGTAGCTTATGTTGAGGTGTACATACATATATATCAAGTAATATGTAAGTATGATCCAGGGATCCAGTGTTGTATGTCCACAGCATTTATAGATGACAAAAGGTGGACAATATACGATGAAATGAGTTTATTAACATCGTTATGTATACCTATAGTATAATGTAGGGAGAGAACTTACAATATTTTCTGCAGGTGGCGAGATAAACGTTTGTCATTTAAGTTAGACATAAGTTAGACATTTTGTCCCATATTCAAATCCAAAGAAATTTTGATAAGCTGACAATCACCATACAACTCACGGTTTAGCAAATAAAGTTACTAAAAATGTGAATAGAAATCTGAGAATGTAAGAAATGGAACAGATAAAACACAAACTATGATTGTTTCATAGTAAAGCAATGCTTGCTACATAAATTGTAACATACACAGATCCAGCTTAGCTAATCTTCAGATCCCATTACCTATAAATTCTTTACATTGTTGCATGAAGATGAACAAATGAATTATCAAACTGGCCACAGCAAGATGAAAAAACAAAAAGAAACAAAATCAAATGACCAATGAAAATAAGAGTTAGTGGGTAGCTCGCCTTAAAAGGAAACAAGACGGGTGTGTTTATACATCAAGTGGAAGGAAGAGGATGTTAGGGAAAGGGAAGTGGGGAGGACTAGCAATAAAATTCCTTTAAGGCATCATGGAAATAGAGACAAAGAACTCGTAGTGCAAAAATTCTAGATAGCAAACTAAGATTAAATTATTGGGACACTGACCAAGGGAAAGGCTAACTAGGGGATAATAAAAACCATGTATGGAATTTACATGAGGAAACAAATATATGACAATTAGGCAAAAACAAATTATCGAGCCCCCTACAAGGAAGTTAATCAAGCAGAACACTGAACTTGACCAAAACAAAAATAGGTTATCCAAAGCAGAAAATATTCTTGATCAAAATAAAGTGATGTCACGAAACCTACAACCAATCAGAACTTCTTCCTTGACCATAGTTGTCACCAGGAAGTCAACCAACCAAAACACTGAACTTTGCGAAAACAAAAATATATTTTTTGACCAAAATAAGACATCATCAAAATTATAAGGTTGAGTAAAAAGTAAGCAACGTTTTGAGCCATAAAGAATTTGTACCAGATTTTTGCAGTTTTGAATTTTTTTAAACATTTTTTTTGCAATTGTTTGATAATAGACATAGACTTGCCCAAATGCATCAATAAGTTAACATTGATATTTTTTTCACCATTGTTACAATCATCTGAAATGGAACTGTCAAAGTGCGATATTTGAGCAATTTTGCTTTTCAAATTCAAAAAAGGACATAAAGCAGCTGAAAATGCTCACGATATCAATGAAACGTTTGGCGAGGAAATGACCAGTGAGTGGTCAGCTTGAAAATGGTTTAAAGGATTTCTCAGTGGAGACCTGAACCTTGAAGATCGTGAGCGTAGTGGACGCCCATTTGTCATTGATGATGGTCAATTAAAAGACAGTCATTGAGAAAGACCCACATAAAACGAGTCGAGAACTGGCAAAAGAACTTCAAGTTAGCCAAAAAAAACTGCCTGCAACCATTTGCATGCAATTAGAAAATCAAAAAGGCTCAACAAATGGGTACCAGACGATTTCAATGATGCGCAGATATGAAACTTGTTTCTTGCTTCTTCTCTGTAACCAGACCGATCCATTTCTTGATTGTATTGTAACTTGCAATTAAAAGTGGATTCTATATAATAATAAAAAAACATTCTTCGCAGTGGTTAGACCAAAATAAAACACCAAAAACCTTCCCTAAATCTGAGCTCTTCAAAAAGAAGGTTATGGTGACTGTTTGGTGGTGTACTGCTGGACTCATCCACTATAACTTCTTAAAACCTGGAAAAACCATTACTGCAGAAACATATTGCCATGAAATTGCCAAAATGAATGAAAAAGTGCTACTCCTCTGTCCCAGACTGGTCAACAGAAGAGGGCCAATCATTCTTCATAACAATACTTGACCACATTTCACTAACGATGCTCCAGAAGTAGAGGGAACTTGGATACGAAGTTTTTCCCCACCCCGTTCTCCTACCAACTACCACATTTGCAAGCACCTTGATGGTTTCCTGCGAGAGAACGAGTTCAAAAATCCAACCCACACTGAAAGTGCATTCAAAAAGTTCATCAGTTCCAGAAATCCAGATTTTTATGTTACCAGAATAAACAAACATGTAACTCGTTGGCAAAAATGTGTTGATTGTAATGGCACTTATTTTGATGAATAAAATTTCCGCATTGTTGAAATATATTGCAATGAATTTTATGTTTCAAAATGCTGTTTACTTTTTACTCAGCCTGATATAAGCAACTGAAAATTAGATGCTTTCCTGTAAAAATATTATACACACTAAAAGACTGAACACAAAGTATCTTCTGATTCCAATAAGCCATGAAAGGTGAAGAGACCAGTGCACTGAGACTGAAATTGAAAAAAGAACTACATGCACCATGAAAAAAATTGTAAAAAAAACCTTTTTTTTCTTTCTCTCTACTTTTTTTTCCACAAATTTTATAAAAACTCGATATGACATTTCAGTAATGTACAATTGCTACAACCTCTGCTGAATATTTACATTGATATTACTATCTACCTCTGTGGAACTCACTGAAATTTCTGTGAACATTCGAACACTTGATGGTTTAAACATGTTTGTCCAATTAATACCTTGTAATTTGACAACTCTCCTAACCCTACCCCACTTTTTATATATATTTGTGCCACTAATAAGCAAAAAATAACAGCTTTTGTTATATTTCTGCTGCTTTTAAATAAAGCATATTACTCTACCTCTGGTATTTGAGTACTCTTGTTTCACATTTATGTGCTTGCTTTGGTGTATATATATACACACACACAAATATATATATATATATATATATATATATATATATATATATATATATATCACACGCATACACAAATATATATATATATATATATATATATATATATATATATATATATATATATATATATATATATACACACACTGTTTAATATCATAGTCTCGACTCATTTAGGAAATTTTAATAACTGTTGAGACCTGCTCATATCTAGGAGCAAAATGCATCTCACAACAGTTTATTTGACTAGAAAGAAATTAGAGGTGACTTTAAGCTCTAGTTGTTGTAATGGTTCTTCAGTGGAAGATAAGTTGTTTAATGTGTTATTAAAAATGTTTCTCCACTTAAAACCACAAACCATTTAATATAAAGTGGAAGTAGGGTTAGAGAAATATGTTAATTCGATACATTGTCTACACACTTCAGTTTTATTATGATGATACCAAAAAGCAGATTATAGAAACAATATACATGCACATACATACACGCATATATATGTACATGTGTGTGTGTATTTAAGTTGAATGAATGAGAGAGGAGTGCTCAATACATTTTGTAAAGGATATGATTTTTAAAAAAAAACAGTTTGTCTTGCACTTCAAGTTGTAGTAGTGTGAAACTCAAGTCACAAGACAAACTCTTAGTTTCAGTTTCAATAAAAATAGTGTGTGTGTGTGTGTGTGAGGGAAAGAGAAAAAGAGAGAGTGGGTGAGTGAGCATGGCAATTAGTTAACGCAGTCAGAACTTGTGAAAGGAGACCCAGAAGAACATGGGACAAAGTGGTTATGGTTGACCTCAGAACCTTGAGCTTCATGGTGGAAATGACAAAAGACTAGGATGGCTGGTGATATGTGACTCTCAAGAAGACACTGTCCACCTTATCAGAACTGAATTCTGGAAGCACTGAACATGTGTATATATATATTTATATATATATATATATATATATATATATATGCGCAAATGGGTACCTCACCCAATCTCCACCTCAAGTCACCCAATCCATCCATCTTTTTCCTCACTGCAGCTCTCCTTTGATATCATTTTATTTCTTTCTTGCTACATGGAGTCATTTCACTTGTTATCCATTCTTCATTCATTAATATTGTTCTCTCCACCCATATATTACATTGATCATCCACCACCACCATTAGACCATCAACTTATCTCTCTGCACGCACCAACCCTGCTACCTCTGTAACCCTACACTCCTGCAGCCTACCTAACCACATGTCAAATCTCTTTCTGGTCCTCACCCCCTGTCAACCATATCATCATTATTATCCTGCTGCTCTCTTCCCTCCACTCTCTTCTGCATCCCTCTTCTGAGTGCCTGAGTAACACCTTATAGCTTCATCAGAGCCTCAAATATGAAGTGTAATTTATTTCAGGTACTCAACTGAGTCCACTGTATCTTATAGCAGAAACAGCATTAAGCTAATGAAGTTTGTAAGATAATCATTTATTTCTTTGTCATTTCATGTTCTTACTCTGTATTCGACTAACACTTTGTTCTACAGCAAATGAATATCGAGTTCTACACCAGGTTGTCTCACAATGCCTAAGCAATATATACATACATACAGACACACATACACATATGTATACATGCACAGACATATGTGTGTTCAGTTATAGCTAGGGCAGAAGAAACATAATTAAAAACATTGAGCAAAAGAGGCAATCTATTGTTTTGAAAAAGGAGAATGAAATATGAAAGTTAAATCAGACTTACTTTTTGCTAACTTATGAGACTCCTGATTACCAGACGATATAATTAAACAAGTTTTTTTAGACTTCAGATCAAAACAGTTAGGATTAGTCACCAATTTTCCACCAAGAGTTTTCACCAAATTTTCTAAGACCTCTGAAATTGAAATGTATAAATGAAATTAGAATTTTTCTTTATTGTAAAGTGCCTAAGTGTTGGTTATAGCTCTAGTTAAGAATTCAAATGCCCAATTCTATCTCATTATTATCATTAATAGTCTCTCACACCAGCAGCCTAAGGTTTTGCTGCTTCGTGGTGCCCAATTCTCTCTCATTATCAAAATTACTATTCTTTCAATTCGGCAGTGGCAATGTTAAACCCATTCATTCAATTATGTTACCCTAAATCCTCGTGTTCTTTCTTCGACCAGCCTAACTCTGGTCTCTCTCTCTTTTCTGTTTACTTAACCACTTACTTCTCCCAACACTTTACCTCTGCTATCCCTACCCCACCCAACCCTATATAAACTAGCTCATTCAGGTTCCCTACCTCATATTTTAACACCCCACCACACGGAGTAAAAACCAGAAGACATTCAGATAAGCAACCTTGTTTTCCAACCTAGCACACATCTAAAACCTCTTTTCAGCACAATTATAATTACTTTATTATTTCATTTCATTATCTATCTCATTATTATCATTATCTATCTACGTAAACGCAGTTTCGCGTTCCATGCTGTATGTTCAGAGAAAAAAACTTAAAATCCTTTCACTCAACCCAACTCTCTCTCTCTCTTTCACGCTCATTAATTATTGTCATTTATTCATTCATTTATCTAATTTTGTCACAATTTGGCTGACCGAAAACTGCTGGTAATAGCTCTAGTTAAGAATTCAAATGCCCAATTCTATCTCATTATTATCATTAATATTTTCTCACACCGGCAGCCTGAGTTTTTGCTGTTTTGCGGTGCCCAATTCTATCTCATTATCTGAATTACTATTCTTTCACCCCAGCAGTGGCAACTATGTTACCCTAAATCATTCAATTTCATTCTCTGTCTATGTAAACACAGTTTTGCCTTCCATGCCGTATGTTTAGAGAACAAACTTAAGATCCCTTCGCTCAACCCAACTCTCCCTCTTTCCCCCCTCAGTTTCATGCTCATCTATTATTGTCATTTATTCATTCATTTATCGAATTTCATCAAAGTCTGACTGGCCGAAAACTGTTGGTTATAGCTCTAGTTAAAAATTCAAATGCCCAATTCTATCTCATTATGAGAATTACTATTCTTTCACTCTGGCAGAGGCAATGTTAAACCCATTCATTCAATTATGTTACCCTAAATCCCAAAATTCTGTCTCCTCGTGTCCTATCTTTGACCAGCCTAACTCTGGTCTCTCTCTCTCTCCCCCTGTTTCTTAGTTTTGCTAACCACTTGCTTCTCCCTACACTTTACCTCTCCTCACCCCACCCATCCAACCATATATAAATTAGCTCATTCACATTCCTCTACCTCATATTTTAATACCCCACCACACAGAGTAGAAACCAGAAGATGTTCAGATAAGCAACCTTGTTTTCCCAACCTAGCACAAATCTAAAACCTCTTTTCAGCACAGTTATAATTACTTTATTATTTCATTTCATTATCTATCTATTTACATAGATAGATACCTCATATTTTAATATCTCATGTGAAACACGCGTGTTTTGTTGTCTTGCGCCGGTGTTGTTCAGCGTCTTCCCTCTTGTTTGTTGAGGGAATGTCATAGGTGTGTGCCTTCATAATGGAATACGAAGGTTTGAGTTCTTCTTCAGACTTTACATTGTCTGAAGAAGAGCTGGTTAAAAGTCTGAAGAGAACAGACGAAGCAAGAGAGGTGAAGAGTTATGCATAGGTAGTGAAAGAGAAAAGCGAAGACATGTGTCTGGAGGAGTTGAGTAGATTCTAAGAAATGCTTAAAAGGGACGGGAATGATGTAAAAAGTGTCCCCCTACAAAGAAGTTTTAAAAGAAAAAAAAAACATTATTTACAGGACATTCTCAGCAACAACCAGGAAAAGGCATTAAAACCAATCTGGCAAGGGATTTCTTACCTTGCCAGAGGAAGAAAGTTTGGAATGGTGGAGGTGCAGTTCCGGGAGGTAGCTACTACTAGGCTGCACTTGGCAACACCCTTAAAAATGGATGAAGTGGTGCTTCTACCCATATACCTTGGGAGGCGTGCTTCCAGGATTAGGGTAGAAGATATACCCCTAGAAATTGACGTAGCCTGGCTAGCAGCTGCCATATTACTGGGCATGGAAGAGAAGGTAGTGATCTTCCAGGCCACCAGAACACCCCCACAAGAACTGGCAAGGGCAGAGCCTCCATATGATAATCCAGGCAGCCCTGGAAGATCTTGAAAACATGGCCAAGACCATCACAGTCGAAGAGGTGGCACTTAGGGTCAGAGCAGAAGGCAAGATCTCAAGATGCTATAAATGTGGCCTGAAGGGCCACATTAGAGCAGACTGTCCTCCACCACATATGAAGACTAAAGAGAAACCTGAGAGCAGGAATGATTCATGACTTCACCACCGATGAAAATCAGTACCTGCGCTGAGGAAGAAGAGGTGAATGAGGATAAAAACAGATGGAGCACACAGGAGCCCCAAACTTCCCCACCCTTGCCCTGTGAGAAAAAATGTTATACTGTACAATTGACAAAATGAAAAAACTTTATAATGGGACAGAGCAATAAAAGTGAATATAACAGAAGTTAGGGGAATGCCTGAGCATATTCATTGTGCGGTGGCAGACCGAGAGTATCTTTCGAGAGAAAAGGATTATGAGGGGGACTTTGAGTGGTGGGTCAAGAAAATGGACACCAGCACAATACCAAAATGGGTAAGCTATCTTGAACTTTTAAAGAAATTTAACAGAGACATTCTTCGGAAAGATGAAAGTTAACTGTTGCAAATAGTGTTTTAAACTGTTACAAGCAGTGTTTTAAAAAGAAGCTGTATTAACGGGTTCAATGAAGTCACTTGGAGGTGGAGCCAAACAGCTTCATTTCATTTATCATTTTATCTAATTCATCCTTTCCATCTGTTTTTTTATTTCTGTCTCCACCATGTGCTGTACCCTCTGTGTTAGGCCCTGCGTGGCTAATAAAGAATTATGGGGCTTAATGCAGTTTTGCACCTCTCCTTGAAAAATGCATTTTTTTGGATTCCTACGTTTTAGATGTCATAGATTACGAATACACAAAAAAAAAACATTTCAAACCCCCACCCTCAACCCCCCCTTAAAATTTTGAACTTATTTGTCATAAAATGGTATATATTTAATTTACATTAGATTATTATTTACAATTATTTAAGGCAGACACAAGTAAAACACAAATTCTTTTCACTTGAATGTTTTTGTCTGTATTTAATTTTGATTTGCATACGCTCGTCAATTCGCTACGATCTCTTTAAAGTAAACAAAATCAAAAATTTAAATTATAGGGAGGGGGGTGAAATTTAAAAGAATTTTTTTTTTTGCAAATTCATAATTTCCAACATCTAAAAAAAAATCCGAAAATGTTTTTTTTAAAAAAATGCATTTTCCAAAGAGAGGTGCGAAACTGCATTAGCCCTAGAATGATCATATTTTAATATCCCGCCACACAGAGTAGAAACCAGATGTTCAGATAAGCAACCTTGTTTTCCCAACCTAGCACACATCTAAAACTTCTTTTCAGTGCAATTATAATTACTTTATTACTTCATTTCATTATCTATGTAAACACAGTTTTGCCTTCCATGCCATACGCTTAAAGAAAAAAAAGATCCCTTCGCTCAACCCAACTCTCTCTCTTTCTCCGTCTCTTTCACACTCATTTATTATTGTCACTTATTCATTCATCTGTATATCTATAAAAGACAGGATGTGTGTGTGTGTGTGTGTGTGTGTGTGTGTGTGTGTGTGTGTGTGTGTACGTGAATGTAATTTATGCACATCCACAAATTAGTACGCATGTCACTCTAATTTTAAGAAGACATTCATCACGACCCTAGCTGTATTTTCGCCAAATTATTTCTCCCAAGGCACCTGCGAATAGCGGTAAAAATCCATTTTCAACCATAACTTTTACCAATTTTTAAGTTTGCTAACATAAGTTAAGTCCCTTCTTGTCATAGCGAAGTGAAAATGTGTGTGAGATGGAGAGAGAGAGAAGTTGTGTGTTGACGTATGTGTGTGTGTGTGTGTGTGTGTGAGGGAGAGAGAATAAGTGACAGCGTTCACCAAAATTAAAAATGTAAAATGTTTTTTTTTTCTTAAACATGAGATATAGAGTTCAAATTTAGGATGTTTTTGAAAGACACTATATTTTATAATTAGATTATATATACTTTCTCACACAACAATTAAAATATATTTAGTTTAAATCATTTATTTATTTTAAATTGTTCGTCTTTCTCCCCCACTCCCCTCTCTCACACACACATTACTTTGGGCGCGAAAGAGTTTTGTTTTCATTTTACTCTGAGGAAAAAAGTGTTTTGTTCAGAATCCATTTATTTAACAAAGAAACAAAGAGGTAGGTAACAATTTGTCAGTGAATTACACAATATAAATGGGTAAAACTTCCAAGGCTTCCACCACACCCCAACCCGTTTTACAGACAACAAAAAGGGTTTTGTAGCATATTAGGAGGCCAGGGTAGTTGATTCCATGCAAAAAATCCGATTTTTTTTTCTTAGTGAAAATCATACGAGTGTTATCTAAAAATTTGCCAGGAGTTTTTCATGGTAAATTTGAGATTAAAAAAAAATGTTTTCCATATTCTTAATCTCCGTATATTTCCATGTACATTGAAAAATAGATGGTGAAAAGATCAATGGGTGTGGGGAGCGAAATTTCCGAGGCTTCCACCACACTCTACCCTGTTTTTCGGACCACAAAAAGGGTAGTTGATTCCACACAAAAAATCCGATTATTTTTTTTCTTAGTGCAAATCATGCGAGTGTTAATCTAAAAATTTACCAACCATTTATCCATTCATTCCTGTTTATGAAATTCTCTGTATGTAATTTTGCTTTCTTGGTCAAGGCAAATGATGACTAGCAAAGCAACAGTGCCCTAATGCTGACATTGGATACAATGACCTGATCTACAATAATGCGCTAATTGAAATCGAGGATGCCCTGCTCAAAATGGGTGGGGCGTATTGAACACTTTCGGTTTGCCATCCTCATTGCGATAGGATGTTAACACACTCCCACCAAAGTTACTTCTGGAGTTGTATGATGCTGATGGCCTTGCGGAGTACCTGAGAGTAAATGAACCGAAATTGCTCCCTGATCAGAGACTGGTGTACAAAACTGTCGTCAGTGCCATTGAAAAACAGGCAGGCAGCATTTTTTTCCTCGATGCTCCTAGAGGTACCAGCAAATCCTTTGTAACATAATTAATACTTGCTAAGATTCGTCGCGAGAAGCAAATTGCACTAGCCATTGCTTCCTCGGGAATCGCTGCTACATTATTGCCGCGAGGTAGGATGGCGCACTCAGCATTCAAGCTGCCTTTAGATTTGTTGAGGGCCGAGGTTCCTACTTGCAGCATTGGCAAAAATTCAGAGGAAGCTGAAGTTCTTAGACAGTGCTGTCTCATTGTATGGGACAAATGCACAATGACCAATAAGGGTGCCCTTGAGGCACTGGACTGATCACTGAAAGGTACCAGGGATTATACAGCTTCTATGGGTGGTGTAACTCTATTGCTTTCAGGAGATTTCCAGCAAACCCTTCCTGTCATCCTTAAAGGGAGCCAGGCTGATGAAGTGCACACATGCCTTAAGTCATCCATGTTGTGGCCCCAGGTTAAGACTTAAGCCTACGCACAAACATGCATGTTACAGGGTGCAGGAGGGTTGAAAATCTTTTCATTTCAAGGATGCAGCTTTACCCTCGGGGTCAGACATGCTGTTTAACTTCTGCAGATTGCAGTTCCTGGTGAGACCATGCTTTGCCATGTCCATCAACAAATCCCAAGGCCAAACATTATCAGTGGCAGGCATCCATTTGGGGTTTTCCATTCAATTGATAAACCGATTCCTTATAGGATTTCCCACTAAAATTGGCTATACCCCATTTTCAACCATAACTTTTACCAATTTTGATGTATTTTGCTCAAACTTGATGCCAGCATTACTTAGGACTCATGGGATCTTTGAATGCTTTAAGTTCTCAAAAAAAAAATCGATGAGTGGAAATAATCGATAAACCGATTCCTTATGGGATTTCCCAATCAAATTGCCTGCAACCCATTTTCAGCCAAATGTTTATCAATTTCAACGGATTTCGTGCGAATTTGATGCTGGTGTCACTTATTTTGGTTTGAAATAAAGTGCCTGATCGCTTAATAGTCCTAACTTAATCCCAGGCAATGCCAGGCTATACTGCTAGTTTATCTAATTTTGTCAAAGTTTGGCTGACCAAAAACTGGTGGTTATAGCTCTAGTTAAGAATTCAAATGCCCAATTCTATCATTATTATCATTAATATTTTCTCCCTCTGGCAGCCTGAGTCTTTGCTGTTTCATGATGCACCCACCACTCCCACCTCCACCACCTGTCCCGGAAGTCTGACCTCTATCAGATGTCTCTGCCATGAACACCGCCAAAGGCTTAATATTCCCATCTCTACTTAGGTTTTATCTCCTATGTAATGTAGTGATTATGTAGTGCATAAAATTATGATGTAGTGTATGAAGGTTGAGGGCTATTGTATGTTTATGAGTTTTGCCAAATGCAAGCTTTCTTTTCAGGTACATGATGCTGCTGTCTCTCGTCCCAGGGTCTCACTTCCCTCACACTCAGAGCTGGCACACTGAAAGGTAAGTCTGGTGAAATTGTTGAGATGCTTGACTGGAAACGTGTAGATTTGTGCTGCATCCAAGAAGTAAGGTGGAGAGGAAGTTCTGCTAGGTTCCTCACAGGCAAAGAACATAGGTATTAGATTTTCTGGGCAAGGGACACTGATGGGCGTGGGTATACTGCTTGTGGAAAAATAGGTTAATGTGTAGCAGCACCATAGTCAACTGCCACAAAGGTAAAGGTTATGCATTAGATACGAATAACTATAGAGGTATCTAGTTGTTGGAACAGGTAATAAAACTTGTTGGAGCAGGTAATGATAGTTGTTGGAGCAAGTAATGAAAGGGTCATTGCCCAACTAATAAAGGAGAGAGTCAGTTTAGAAGAGATGCAGTTTGGATTCGTGCCAGGGAAAAGCACCACTGATGCTATATTTCTGGTAAGACAGCTACAGAAGAAATACCTAGCCAACGATAAACCTTTATACCTGGCTTTCATTGACATGGAGAAAGCCTCTGACAAGGTCCCCTGATCCCTTATCTGGTGGTCAATGAGGAAACTAGGGATAGATGAATGGTTAGTGAGAGCTGTACAAGCCGTGTACAGGGATGCTGTCAGTAAGGTGAGGGTTGGCAACGAGTACAGTGAAGACTTCCGGGTAGGGGTAGGGGTCCACCAAGGATCAGTCCTCAGCCCTTTTATTCATCATAGTCCTCTAAGCAATAACAGTAGAATTCAAGACAGGATAGCAGAGTCACTATCTGAACTAGAGGAGAAGTTTCAGGTGTGGAAGCAAGGTCTAGAATCAAAGGCCCTTAGAGTCAATATGGCAAAAACTAAAGTCTTAATAAGCAGGAAGGCAGACAAATCAAAAATCCCTTCAGGTAGATGGCCCTGCTTGATATGTAGAAAAGGCGTAGGTAGAAACTCCGTAAGATGTACCCAGTGCAAGCTATAGACACATAAGAGGTGCAGCAATATCAAAGGAAGGCTAACTGGGAAGATAGTTTTTGTGTGTGGAAAATGCTCAGGGGCAATAAACACTGAAAATGTACAGAAAACAGCTTCCGTCATATTCCATGGGGAAAAACTACAAGTAGTTGATAGCTTCCATTACCTAGGTGACCAAGTTAGTAACAGGCAGATGCTCTGTGAGTGTAGCTGCTAGAATAGGAATAGCCTGGGTAAAGTTCAGAGAGCTCCTACCTCTGCTGGTGACAAAGGGCCTCTCGCTCAGAGTAAAAGGTAGACTGTATGACAGGTGTGTGAACAGCCATGCTACATGGCAGTGAAACATGGACCATGACTGCTGAGGATATGCGTAAGCTTGCAAGGAATGAAGCTAGTATGCTCCACTGGATGTGTAATGTCAGTTGCAAACATGACAGAACGTAAGCACTATGAGAGAAAAGTTGGACGTAAGAAGCATCAGATGTGGTGTGCAAGAGAGACAACTGCACTGGTATGGTCATGTATTGCATATGGATGAGGAGAGCTGTGTGAAAAAGTGCCACAGCCTAGCAGTAGAGGGAACCTGTGGAAGAGGTAGACCCAAGAAGACCTAGGATAAGGTGTTGAAGCACAACCTTCGAACGTTGGGCCTCACGGAGGCGATGACAAGTGACCTAGACCTTTGGAGATATGCTGTGCTTGAGAAGACTCAGCAAGCCGGGTGAGACTGTGACCATGGCCTATGCCAGTGCAGAATAACCAGCCCATCCAAGAGTACACTTCAATCATTGGACAATAAACTGCACTTGCAAAGACCTGTTGAGTCAAGTGATGTCATTGTCATGGCTGATGACAGAACCACCTGACTGACACCTGTGCCGGTGGCACATAAAAAGCACCATTCGAGCATGGTCGATGCCAGTGTCACCTGACTGGCCCTCATACTGGTGGCATGTGAAAAGCACCCACTACACTCTTGGAGTGGTTGGTGTTAGGAATGGCATCCAGCTGTAGAAACTTTGCCAGATCAGACTGGAGCCTAGTGCAGCCTTCTGGCTTGCCAGCCCCCAGTCAAACTGTCCAACCCATGTCAGCATGGAAAGCGGACATTAAACGATGATAACGATGATAGTAAGTGCAGGTGTGGCTGTCTGGCAGGGAGTTTGTTTCCTAGCCACAGGGGTTTCACTGCAATGCAACTTTGGTGAGTGTCTTCTACTATAAGCCCGGGCCAACCAAAGCCCTGTGAGTGGATTTGGTAGATGGAAACTGGAACAAGCCCAATTTCTATATACACTTGTTTTTATGTCTAGTTATAATAAAAAAATAATTTTACATTAATTTGAGGGGTTACTCGATACTTTTGTGGAGGATAAGCTTATTCTTGAACAAGAATATTGTTGACAGTGACTTCAAAGTTTCCACCAGTTAAGCTATTGTTGGACTGTGATGAATTAGAATTAATCTTAGCTTTATAAGATCTCTGTTGGGTTTAAGTTTTCCTTGGGTGTGTGGGTTTGAGTGGGGTAGTAATCAGGTTTTAGGAGGTGTTTTGGAGAAATTTTTATTGATTAAATTTGGGGTTATGTTATTGTTTAGAATTTATTCATGTATGTAGAACTTTGTAAGCGAATGTGTATGTTTATGTTAGGGAGGCACAAAATGTGTTAGTAGTTTAGTTATTTTTGGTTTTATTGTATTTAATTTCTTGCTTTGACAATGTTAAAACCAAAGATACAAAGTTCAATAATTAAAATTTTAATAACTGGGTGTGTCAACTTTTTTGTAATGGAATTTTATATTATATATATATATGAAAATAAGCAATCACATTACTGAAATCTGAAAGCTATGAGATAATTCATGATTACTTCAAAACAATGTGAATAAATAAGCTTTACATTTGTCAGAAGAATCTGTATGCTAAAGGGTTAAAGAACCTGCATCTGAAAAGTTCTATTCTGAGTAAATATATATTTGAGTATATATTAATTTTTATGTATTCAATTATTTTCATAGTTTTTATTATGCCAATACTATCAGACAAAGGGAGACAAAGTGAATGAAGATAAAAAGAAAGATTAAGATACTAACCTAATGGTAGTTCAGAGGTTTCCCCAGTAAAATAAATTTGATAGGATGTTAAAAGATTTGTATTTGATAGACGTGATCGTGTTGGCCCTCTGTGATGTTTACCATTAACAGTATCACCAGTGATTTCAAAATCAGCCTAAAAACCAAAAGATAGCTTAGTAATATGTTTTCATTCACTAGTATAAAACAAAATAAAATAATTCAGCAGGTTCAGAAGGAAATAGATGTAATGCCAATAAATAAGGAGTATAAATCTGATACAGCTCATCTTTCCAGTATTCTTTTAAACAACATAAAGCAGTTATATGAAAATTGTCTTTCCTGTTGTAACTAACAATGAAACTGCTTCTTCTTGTGATTGTGTAACCCTGGTTGGTCCTGATGCAATGACTTATGACAGGTAGCTAATCAGTTTAATGAATAAATGTACTCTTCCAATCTAGTACCCCAGATATACTGTGCCTTCTGTATCTAGTTGGGTATCATACTGTACATTGACATATGGGGTATAACCACAGTAGTCTGAACATGTTGCATATTCTCCACTTGGAGTCTATTGGTAACAAGCAACATGAATTCCACAGGAATGCAATAGTTGTTGGTTCTTTGATCATATGGCACCACATCTCAACAGAATGTTTAGACAATGTGGTTATTGATGCTGCTGTTTATTTTGTATGCATTTACTGAATCTGAGTGAGAAATAGTGTTGTAGTGTTTGTGGGAGTTGCAGTAGTGTTTGGGAGTGTTGTAGTGGTGTCTAAGTGTGTTGTAGTAGTGTTTGAAGGTGTTGAAGTAGTGGTTGAAAGTATTGTAGTACTGTTAATCATTACCTACTTTCCTCTACCTTCCTCTAACTAATATGTTATCAATCATCTTTCCATTCTTGTCCACCCTTCACTACATCCCCACTCAAGCATATCAAATCTCTACAGTCATCACCTACTCTCTCCTTTCTTTCCCCCCAGCATCATTTTATCATCAACCACCTCTCAAACCTTGTCCTTTATATTTGTCCCACCCCAGCCATTTCCTGTCTCTAACCATACTTCCCACCCACCCTCATTCTCCATTGTTCTATCCCACTTCCATCTACTCACCTTCTTGTACCTTCAGGGTCCACCCTGGTAAATCATCATCAGTACTTTATCTCTTTGCAGCCCCACCCCTGTTACCCCCAACCTCTATAGTATGAGTTGCTAGAAATCTGTTGTTTTGGCTCCCTTCTCTCATACTTTAATCCCTCATCCCATAAAACCACATACCTCTCTACTGTAGTTTAACTCAGTCAATGTGGGTTTTAGTTTTGCAAGTTACATGCTGGTGCTATGGAAAACACACCAAATACACTCTGTTAAGTGGTTGATGTTAGGAAGGATATATCCAGCTTTAGAAAACATGTCAAAGCAGATATTGGGGCATAATTGAACTGATTGGATTCTGTCAAATCACCCCAACCGTGCCAGCATGAAAGACAGACATTAAAAGATGGTGATGGTGATGATGATGATGACTGATTCAATAGATTTGATTCGCAATTATCATCATCATCATCATCATGTACGGTCCATTTTCTAAGCTGTCATGGGTTGGATGGTTTGACAGGAGCTGACAAGCTAGAGGGCTGTACCAGGCTCCAGTCATGTTTTGGCATGATTTCTACAGCTGGATGCCCTTCTTAATGCCAACCACTTTACAGTACTGGGTGCTTTTTACATGGCATTGACAGGGATGCTGTCTGTGTGGCACCAGAACCTGTGGAGTTGCTAAGTAGCTTACAAGACAAGGACATCTCAAATGAGAGAGGGAAAGCAACCAGGAGAAGTGGCTGTGAGCAAAGCGAGAGGTTGAAGTATGATAGAGTGACAGGGATACCTGTCTTACTGTAGAGGAGATACTTCACTTCTCCAGTAGGACAAGGAAGCAAAAGAAGGTGGAAGAGAGAAGGAGTGAAATTTAGAGACAGTCAGAGTGAGAGAAAGAGGACCTACTCACAGGGAACAGTGGGGGAAGGGTATAAGTAGCACAGAAAGGATAGAGATGTACCATAAGAGTGTGAGGGGAGATATTTATGGATAGCAAGTCATGCTGAAAGGGGCCTGTAGTGGGTGGTGGGGGTTTTGAGTAGATGGGCTGTGGATGAGTTTTGCCGAAGGACGGAATTTTGTGTGTGTGTGTGTGTGTGTGTGTGTGTTTGTGTGTGTGTATGTATGTGTGCGAAGAGAAAGGGAGGTTGTGATTGTACAGGACATGCATGTATGTATGGGTGGCCATGATTTTACTTAGTCTGACATGTCTTCTTAAGCATAGCAAGTTGTCAGAAGTTTCAGTCCCTTCTCCTCTCCTCTGTGAGGCTCAACCTCTGAAGATCATTTCTCACTACTTCATCTCACATTTTCCTGGGTTTCCCACTTCCACAGGTTCCCTCCACAATTTGGAACCGGCACTTTTTTTATGCAGCTGTCCTCATCTATACGTGTGTGTGTGTGTGTGTGTGTGTGTGTGTGTGTGTGTGTGTGTGTATGTGTGTGTGTGTGTGTGTGTGTGTGTGCGTGTGTGTGTGTGTGACCAATGCTTGACAACTAGTGCTGATGCGTTTACACCCCTATCACTAAGCAGTTTGACAAAAGAGACTGATAGAAGTAAGTACCAGGCTTTTAAAAATTTAAGTACTGGGGTTGGTTCATTCGACTACAATGTTTCCAAGGCAATGCCCCAGCATGGCTGCAGTCTAATGACTGAAACAAGTGACAGATAAAAGATAACGATTCAGATTTAAATTTAGTTTTTGACAAAACATTTAATCATTTTGTGACCATATTCCTGATCAAAGATATTGACTAAATTTCAATTAACTTTGAAAGTAATGAAAAAATTTGAAGGATCTAATAAAATAAATAACTTTCTTACTTATCAGTAAATTAAGCTGTTGTTTGAAACATAACTTAAATTTTTTTTATATACAAAATTAAAATATATAGTTTAATTATATATATGTAGACTTTAAGAACAGGCAGTTAGGGAGTCTCGGTCAGTATGAAAAAAAGCTAAACAGACAAGAAATTTATCATGACTGGTAATGGAAACATCAAACTCAGGGATCCCCAAACTTTTTCATGGAATCATTGATCCCTCAGCAACATCAGGCATGTACAAAAAAATAAATTAATAATAATAATAATAATTTAGTAGATGTGCAGTTTCCATGTTTTCTAGAGTTTGTCATAACCTCCTTACATCCTCAGTCATCACATAAATATTTCCTTCAAATAAATATATAACCACACATTGGTCATTATTATAGCTCATAATTAAAAATGTGTATAAGCAAGTTGTATTTTATGTAGTTTTACTTCTTAAACAAACGTCAACATTTGAACCCAAAAGTTCATTTGACCCTGGCATTTATCAACCCCCTTTTTACCCCCAGGCATTTATTGACCCCTTGAAGAGCCCCACTGACCCCCACAGCTCAATATTGACTTCTTTGGAGACCCCTGATCTAACTACTCACAAACCATATATCTGTTTAGTCCACAGAAAAATAAGCAAATTTAGTAAAACAATTCTAAAAGTCAAAAGTAATTAACAGTTCAGAGCTTCATGTTGAGTAATTTTGTCTTAGACATTCCAAGTTTTACTACAGCTATTTTATACACTGGTCTCTGTAGGGTTTCATTAGGCCATAAGCATGCTACAATAATATATAACATATATGTGGAACTACTTCCCTAAAATGTGAAAAAATTCCATAGCATCACAGGAAAGAGATTGCTTAGGACAATAACAGCTATTAGCTTGAATTAAAGTAACAAAAGAAAATGAAGAAATAAACTTTCATTACCTCTTTTAATGGAATCTCACTCTTCAGAGATTGCTCTATCCACTGGAAAGATACAACCCAACATTTATGGGCAATACCTTGAAAATATTTCAGTGTACGATCACAGTAACGCACCTGTGGAGATACTAAACAAAATATTTGTTTCTTTTACTGTCTGAAAGGCCAGTATGAGTAAAAGCATTAATGTTAATAAAGGTTAACATAGCAATTAGTGATATGATAACCACATCAAACAAAAGTAACAAGTATGCTAAAAGGTTCATCACAGCTAAACTTTCTTGTTAAATATTTATAGATGAGGAAACTTTTTTAGTGTGAAGTTTGTAGGTAAAGAAACTAAGATGATAAGAGAAAAATTGAGAAAGGCATCAGGCTGGTTTAGGTGGTGGATAGTTACACAGTTTGCTAGTTCAGGAGAGCTGAAGTTGTTGAAAGATGCAGAGAAGAAACAGTGATCTGTGAATCAGTGACTGTTACCTGCTGGGGTGAGTGAATCTTTTCATGAACCATCCACATTAAAGCCAATTAATTTGTTACATTTTTTTTCTTTGCAGATATTAGAGTTGAATATGGTCTATATATTTCAATCATCAAATCAACATTTTTCATACACAGTCAAGTAAGGATCAATAGATTCAACATATCAAATATACCATCTTGATAATCTCTCTCTCCTTCACCAAATATACAATTCTGTATAAAGAATTCAGTTTCTAATATTTCAACAGAATAAAAGGTGTCAAGCTGGCAGAATCATTAGCACACTGGCAAAATGCTTAGTGGCATTTCATCTGTCTCTAGGCTCTGAGTTCAAATTCCGCCTTTCATCTTTCTGGGGTTAATAAAATAAGTACCAGTTGAATACTGGGGATGATGTAATCAAATTATTTCCTCCCCCATAAGTGCTGGCTTAGTACCAAAATTTGAAATCAATACTTCAACAGATATGATGAAACTATACTTCAACTGAACATTTTAATTTATATCCTAATTAGAGAATGTATGCAAAATTCTGCTTACCTGTCTTTACTATAACATGTGTTACTTCTGATGAGAATTGCAAAGAAAACTTATACCCAACTTTATCACAAAACTGTTTGACTTTATGCTGCAAATATATTGATTATCTATCATTAACTTCAAGTCTGCATGTGTGGAAATTTCTATTCAAGAGAACTTATTTCTCAGTGTTGAATGACACTTAATATGAAAGAGAACCAATAATTATTTCAGTCGGTAACAACTTGGTATTTATTACCAAGTTGAAAATAATTTAGATTAAAAAAGCACCAAATATTAACTCAACAGTAAATAATATAAAAACAAACTGATTAGATCTCTAAAGTTATCAATAAAGCTCTCCTGCAAACTACAGGAAGCTTATAACATATATTCAAACATGTCTTATGAAGAAGTATTAAATGTCAATAGTCTTAAAACCAACAAATACATCAAATGCCATAATTATCACATCTCCAGACACAGCCATTACAGAGACAGACATGAAAAGAAAAACACAGTAAGGGAAATAAAAAGTTACTCCTGAAGTTGGGATAGTACAATGATTTCCTTTCATTACAAAAATTTCACACACACACAGAAGCAATCCAACAGAAAATTCACATTAAAAAGGATCTTCAATAACTACAACACAGATAGAAATTGTTATATCATCAATATAATGAAATGTAATGTAATGTAGCTTGAAATATCACTATAATTCATTTTAAAATGAGAATAACATCCCTGACTAAGGGCTGTCATTCCACCATCAAAAGCTGAAAAACAGCTACAAAACACTTGTAGATCTGTTATTCAACCAGTCTTTAGCTTTCAAAGATCATGAGCAACTCTGACAAAATAAATAAATAAGAAAATGGCTAAGATGGCTGTTACAAGCCATTCATCCATTCCTAATTACCTCATTTCCTCCCAGATTATAAAATCTTTCTTGTTTTAACTGCTCACAACTCTAATAGTTAGCTGCCTCACCAAAAGTACAGTATATATGACTCTAGAACCAGTTGCAAGCTAAAACGAACCTACTCAAAAGATGTGCAATGATTTTTTTCTATCACCTTCATTCATCATCATCATCATCATTTAACATCCATCTTCCATGCTGGCATGCATTAGATGGTTTGACCAGAGCTGGTAAGCTGGAAAGTCACACCAGGCTCCAGTCATCTGTTTTGGATTGATTTCTACAGTTAGAGGCCCTTCCTAATGCTAACCACTTTACAGAGGTTCTGGGTGTCTTTTACATGTCACCAGTACAGGTGCCTTTTACGCGTCGCCAGTATCATCATCATCATCATCATCATCATCGTTTAACGTCCGCTTTCCATGCTAGCATGAGTTGGACGATTTGACTGAGGACTGGTGAAACCGGATGGCAACACCAGGCTCCAGTCTGCAGCCATGCTGGGGCATTGCCTTGGAAACATTGTAGTCGAATGAACCAACCCCAGTACTTAAATTTTTAAAAGCCTGGTACTTACTTCTATCAGTCTCTTTTGTCAAACTGCTTAGTGATAGGGGTGTAAACGCATCAGCACTAGTTGTCAAGCATTGGTCACACACACACACACGCACACACACACACACACACACACACGTATAGATGAGGACAGCTGCATAAAAAAAGTGCCGGTTCCAAATTGTGGAGGGAACCTGTGGAAGTGGGAAACCCAGGAAAATGTGAGATGAAGTAGTGAGAAATGATCTTCAGAGGTTGAGCCTCACAGAGGAGAGGAGAAGGGACTGAAACTTCTGACAACTTGCTATGCTGAAGAAGACATGTCAGACTAAGTAAAATCATGGCCACCCATACATACATGCATGTCCTGTACAATCACAACCTCCCTTTCTCTTCGCACACATACATACACACACACAAACACACACACACACACACACAAAATTCCGTCCTTCGGCAAAACTCATCCACAGCCCATCTACTCAAAACCCCCACCACCCACTACAGGCCCCTTTCAGCATGACTTGCTATCCATAAATATCTCCCCTCACACTCTTATGGTACATCTCTATCCTTTCTGTGCTACTTATACCCTTCCCCCACTGTTCCCTGTGAGTAGGTCCTCTTTCTCTCACTCTGACTGTCTCTAAATTTCTCTCCTTCTCTCTTCCACCTTCTTTTGCTTCCTTGTCCTACTGGAGAAGTGAAGTATCTCCTCTACAGTAAGACAGGTATCCCTGTCACTCTATCATACTTCAACCTCTCGCTTTGCTCACAGCCACTTCTCCTGGTTGCTTTCCCTCTCTCATTTGAGATGTCCTTGTCTTGTAAGCTACTTAGCAACTCCACAGGTTCTGGTGCCACACAGACAGCATCCCTGTCAATGCCATGTAAAAAGCACCCAGTACTGTAAAGTGGTTGGCATTAAGAAGGGCATCCAGCTGTAGAAATCATGCCAAAACATGACTGGAGCCTGGTACAGCCCTCTAGCTTGTCAGCTCCTGTCAAACCATCCAACCCATGACAGCTTAGAAAATGGACCGTACATGATGATGATGATGATGATAATTGCGAATCAAATCTATTGAATCAGTCATCATCATCATCACCATCACCATCTTTTAATGTCTGTCTTTCATGCTGGCATGGTTGGGGTGATTTGACAGAATCCAATCAGTTCAATTATGCCCCAATATCTGCTTTGACATGTTTTCTAGAGCTGGATATACCCTTCCTAACATCAACCACTTAACAGAGTGTATTTGGTGTGTTTTCCATAGCACCAGCATGTAACTTGCAAAACTAAAACCCACATTGACTGAGTTAAACTACAGTAGAGAGGTATGTGGTTTTATGGGATGAGGGATTAAAGTATGAGAGAAGGGAGCCAAAACAACAGATTTCTACAGCTGGATGCCCTTCCTAACGCCAACCACTCAGAGAGTGTAGTGGGTGCTTTTACGTGTCACCCGCACGAAAACGGCCACGCTCGAAATGGTGTCTTTTATGTGCCACCCGCACAAGCCAGTCCAGGGGCACTGGCAACGATCTCGCTCGAAAATCCTACAGGAGCCAGTCAGGCGGTACTGGCAACGGCCACGCTCAAAATGGTGCATCTCATGTGCCACCCGCACAAGAACCAGTCCAGGGGCACTGGCAACGATCTTACTTGGCTTGCCGGGTCTTCTCACGCACAGCCCATTTCCAAAGGTCTCGGTCCGTAGTCATCGCCTCGGTGAGGCCCAATGTACGAAGGTCTTGCCTCACCACCTCAGCCCAGGTCTTCCTGGGCCTACCTCTTCCACGGGTTCCCTCAACTGTTAGGGTGTGGCACTTTTTCACGCAGCTATCCTCCTCCATTCTCACCACATGTCCATACCAGCGCAATCGTCTCTCTTGCACGCCACAACTGATGCTTCTAATGTTCAGCTTTTCTCTCAAGATACTTACACTCTGACGGGTATTCACATTGACATTACACATCCAACGGAGCATACTGGCTTCATTCCTTGCGAGCTTACGTATGTCCTCAGCAGTTACAGCCCATGTTTCACTGCCATGTAGCATGGTTGTTCGTACGCATGCGTCATACAGTCTGCCTTTTACTCTGAGTGAGAGTCCCTTTGTCACAGCAGGGGTAAGAGCTCTCTAAACTTTGCCCAGGCTATTCTTATTCTAGCAGCTACACTTTCAGCGCACCCACCCCCACTAATAACTTGGTCGCCCAGATAGCGGAAGCTATCGACTACCTCTAGTTTTTCACCCTGGAATGAGATAGAAGTTGTTTCCTGTTTGTTTGCAGTCTTTATTGCACCTGAACATCTGCCACAAACAAAAACTAACTTGCTAGTTAACCTGCCTTTGATGTTGCTGCACCTCTTATGTGTCCATAGCTTGCACCGGGTACATCTTATAGAGTTACTACCTACTACTTTTCTACATACTGAGCAGGGCCATCTACCTGAAGGGGTTTGTGTTTTATCTACCTTCCTACTTATTAGGATTTTGGTTTTAGCTAGGTTGACTCTAAGGCCCTTCAATTCTAGACCTTGCTTCCACACCTGAAACTTCTCCTCTAGTTCTGATAGTGACTCCGCAATTAGGGCAAGGTCATCAGCATAGAGGAGCTCCCAGGGGCAACCTGTCTTGAACTCCTCTGTGATTGCCTGGAGGACTATGGTAAATAATAGGGGGCTGAGGACGGAACCTTGGTGGACCCCTACCTCTACCCGGAATTCATTGCTGTACTCATTTCCAACCCTCACCTTACTGGCAGCATCTCTGTACATGGCTCGCACAGCTCTCACTAACCATTCTTCTATCCCAAGTTTCCTCATTGACCACCAGATAAGGGATCGGGGGACCCTGTCAAAGGCTTTCTCCATGTCAACGAAAGCTAGGTACAGAGGTTTATCCTTAGCTAGGTATTTCTCCTGCAACTGTCTCACTAGAAATAAGGCATCAGTAGTGCTTTTACCTGGCACGAACCCAAACTGCATCTCATCTAAATTGATTCGCTCCCTAATTAGTTGGGCTATGACCCTCTCTGTAACTTTCATAACCTGATCTAACAGCTTGATGCCTCTGTAATTATTTGTATCTAAAGCGTCCCCTTTACCTTTGTAGCAGTTGACTATGATGCTGCTACACCAGTCATAGGGTATGACTCCTTCGTGTATCACCTGGTTCGTAATACGGGTGACTAGGCTATAGCCAACACTGCCGGATATTTTGAGCATCTCTGCAGTGATTCCTGATGGGCCGGGGGCTTTCCCGGTCTTCATACTCTTAATTGCTTTATCTACCCTGGTACTATCAACTCAGATAGCTGGTCCCTCTATTGGGTCGACATAAGGCAGGCTCTCTTTCTCCCATTCATTCTCTTTATTAAGCAATCTATCGTAGTGGCATCTCCAGACCTCTTTCTTTGCATCCTCATTTAATGCAAGCGTACCATCATCCATGCGAACACATTTCTCTCCTACAACATCACTATTCTCTCTCCTACACTGTCTTGCAACACGAAATACCTCGAGTCTTTGGTCCTCACGGCGCAGAACATTGGCAAATCTTTCCTTATCTGCTTCCCCTCTGGCTAAATAAACCTGTCGCCTAGCCTCCCTTCTGGTACATTGGTACAATTCCCTGCTACCACCGTTCTTCCAGTCCTTCCAAGTATGGATGCCTTTAATGTGTCACCAGCACAGGTGACTTTTACATTTCACTGACACTGACCACAACCACAATTTCACTTGGCTTGACATGTCTCCCCTTACTGATTAAGCTGTTGAGTTACATGAAGGACTATCTTTAACGTTTCTCCCTCCCAAATTGATATTCGGTTTTGTGGGGTAGATTTACCTTATCCTGTTTATACATCTTTGATAGAAAAATTTTGAAGGACACATTCATACTGAATGTGTATCTGTTCCTTCAACAACAACAATGCCAATGCCATACCCCCACCACTATGTTGATATGACATTGGCAGTAGCAAAGGCAACAATAATGAAGCTATATTGTTCAATGCCTTAAAAAATATTTAATGTAGCACTAGCAAAAATGTTCTAAAAACACAATATAAAATTTTTAAATAAGTATTTCCAATGAGAATCAATAAGACATTCAATATTTTCTGATGTTTCTATGACAAAATGAAGAGAATCTAGTTATAATTAAAAGGATATTTATCAATAGACTAATTGCACAGATATATATGATCAACTTCTTTTCTAATTATCATTGTTAATGATGATGACTCAATGACTACAGTATTTTATAGTGTAAATCAGTTTCCATATTTATGAACATTAATAAAAATCAGAACATATATTTACCACAGCAACATTTGACAAGCCTGTAGCAACAAGATTTTTTATCTGCTTAAGTGTGTTAGTTAACTGCATGTCAAATCGCACTTCCTCTTCTTTCTGATCAAAGTCAATATTAACAAAAGACTTAAATGGATTTGATGAATTGTGAGAAGGTTCACATTTGAGACTGTTTTTACTTTTACTGCAAAAATTATAAATGTATATATTAGAAACAAATAAATCAATGGCAAAGTGTAATTTAATACACGAAAATCTTTCAACTGATCAGATAAAGTACAATTAACCCTTTAACTGTGAAATTATATTTCATGGTTAGTTCATTGATGATGTTTAATATCTACCAAAAATAGAAATAGAATTGGTATTACTGCAAGCCTCAGTAAACTTGACATATTTCAACAGAAAATAGTTTCAAACATGACATTCCTCAACAAAAAATAGACTGGTGTATAAAACTGCTTTCCAGGGTAATGAAATTTTAAGTGGATATATCTGCTTTCCACAGTTAAAGGGCTAAGAGCCATTTCTAATGGGCTACAAAAATGTAAGCATTCACTTAATCTTTCAGCTACACTCAAAAGTATCAGAAGGTATTATAGCTAACATTTTAGTATTAGACATGAGAATTAAATATTAGCAGTATGCAGTGTATAATTAAGTATTCCTCATGGAGAGAGAGAGGGGGGGGGGGGAGAGAGAGAGGAACAAGGAGTGGATGGGACATGGATAGGTTTGTAAGAATTTAGAGTCAGGTCAACAATCAATATTTGAAATTATAGAAAATTGACTTTACTTCAAATGGTTATGAGATTTGTTCTCTGGTAAATGTTTGTCAGTAATGTCAGATGGAATGACTTCTTCCTTATCAACTGAACCATTTCCGTCCTCATCAGCCAAAACAACCGAAGTATCAGATTCATCACTTTCAATAATGGGTACATTTTTTTTGCATTTAAGTTTATTTCGCAAACAATTCCTATTATCATGCTGGCTTCTTTTCTTTCTATTCTGGACCTTGGGATAGCAAGCTGCAGACGAAGATCCTTGAAATGAGGGAGAGAAAAATAATTCCTCACTGTCTTCTGTTGCTGACTTTTTACTGTCATCAAATGACAGACATTTTTCTGTAGGTTCTTCTGCAAAACAAAGTTTGTTTTCTTTTCAGAAAGACTTAATCAATAAACTAATCACCCAATAAATTAATCAATTAATGAAAGAAAGAGTTAATAGAAAAAAAAAATGAATAGAGAAGGAATTTATACCTGGAAAAGAATCTGGAATGACATCTTCATCACTACTCAGTCTCATGTATTTATTATCACAATCCATGGTTTTTATCAAGTTACCATCTGGCATTGGAATCTCTGCTTCTTGACATGATGCAAGTTTTAACTCATCTCTACAGTCAGTATCTTCATTAATAGTTGAGTCATCCATACCTAATTTAGCTTCCAGTAATGCAATTTGTCTTTTCATCTCAACCAAATCATTTTCCAGGTAGGCACAAAGCTGCAACAAATGTAATGGTCATGTGTAATAAATAATAGATTAGATAACTAAAAAACAACTGATCACCTTCACTTTGTTGTTCTCCTCCTAGTGTAATAAAGAAAAGTTCCAGCTAAAATCTATGGGGATTGATATTATTGGCTGTTCTCTCTCTCAGAATATCTGGCTTTGTGCCTAAGTTAAAAATCAATATCTTACAACTAGGTATAGACACAAAGCTAAACAGAATCAAAAAACAACTTTCCATCAGAGCTTGTTTTTTCATTGTCTAACATCTTGCATTCACATTTGATTTGAGTGTTGGGTCTCACGGAGACAGTGACAGGCGACCAAGATCTTTAGCAATATACCGTGCTTGAGAAGACCTGTCAAGCAAAGTGATACCATAGTCATGGCCAATGCCGGTGTCACATCAATGGCACCCATTCCAGTGGCATGTAAAAAGCACCTAATACCAACCACTCTTGGAGTAGTTGGTATTAGGAAGAGCATCTAACCATAGAAACCATGTCAAATCAGATTGAATCTGGTGAAGCTCTCTGGCTTACCAGTTTTCAGTCTAACCATCCAACCCATGCTAGCATGGAAAACGGACGTTTGATGATGATGATGATATATTTTTTATAGTACTATTAAACAATGTTTGAGTATTTCGTTTTGTATTTGGTTTATAAGCTTCTTGATGTAAATTCATCTGCTGAAACAAATCTTACTGAGTCTTGGGAGGGTCATTACACCAATAATAATAAACACACACTTGTTCAATATCACTTCTTTATTGTTAGTCAATTGGTCAAATATCTAACCAACTACCTAATCAATCATTTGTCAAAATCCTTTCATCATTATTTGTGACCTCATCAATGGTCTGCCTTGAATTTATCTCTAAAAAAAAGAAATTTCTTGCTTGGTATTCCATAAGTATGAACTGTCTAGCAGCCAAATTAATGGATTTAGTGTATAGCCTGTAGGCAATGCATTCTTTAATGAAGTGGAGCTGTCAGGTGGTTATTCTGCCTTTTAGACAGCAGAACATAGAACATAGGCTCAAGGTAGTCCTTGAAGAAAGAGGACATCTCATTGCTATTCATAACCTCATCAATGACAAGACTGGCAAACAATCAACCGGTTGATTTTTTAATCACCATATTAAACAAATGACCAAATCAGTTGGTTAGATTAACTAACAATAATCAAGTGATATTGAACAAATGCATATGTTTATTATTATTGGCATAATGACCTTCCCAAAACAACGATGTTAGAGTATATGATTAACCAATTTTAAAAGGTACACACGATATCCTACAAGATTTTATGTGGAACTAGCCAATCTCATCCTTTATTTGGTACCTATATATCTCTTTTTTATCATTATTTTTACTATCATGTTTTATGTATAATATTTTTTATTACTTTATCCTTTAATTGAATATATGTTGAATAACCTGAGATTAACCGTGACTGAATTTTCTTCAAAAATAGTTAATGTTTAGTTAAAGTAAAACACTATAAAAATATTTGTTTCATCAACTTGCTTCAGTATTTCAATTTTGGTCTACCTAATGTAAGGGAATGGGCATAGATTCTTTGAAATGGACAAGCTCAGACTACATAAAAAATCTCATAAGAAACTATGCTACAATATAATGATACAAACTGTAATGTCAACTGGTTGGAGAATGACAGTGGGAGTCCATACATTTTGAGGTCGACACTATTTGTGAAATAACTATTATTATTAGCACAGTCACACTGGTTTTTCTTGAGCAACATTCTTGGCAATGTCTTATCAATATCTCCAGGCTTTCTTTTAACTTCAGTCAAGGTTCAAAGAGTAAAATATAAAAGAATTCCTCTTTTCAGAATAAGAGGAAAACATTCCTAATAAGATATCAACATAATAGTAATTAAATATCAACAAAAAAAAAATACAACAGCAAATAAATTAAGCAAGTATGGCATGTATATGTAAAAATGGGGCAGATCATCCAAACTGGAAAATTTGTTCCTTGTAAAACTCCTGTAGTTCAACTGCTATTATTTGGCTCTGCAGCAACTCACATCTTCTGCCAAAAGTTGCAGCAGACACTCAAGGTGGCACTAAAGTCCTCTACCATCTCTGACCCATTATTCACACTGAACAGTTAAAGAAAATGTTGCCAAAAGTAACATGTACCTGTCTTTGTCCATCAAAAGCCAATGATTTTTTCTTTTGTATGATTGAGATTTGGGCCATTCAAACAGCTTTTGTTCTCTCATATTTTAGTGTACATGCTCTAGTTCTGACGACAACGACAACGGAGTAATCAACTTGACAGCAGTATCACAAATAGGGCATTGAACAGAAAACACTGACTGCAGGAAATATGAACTGTATTGACAAGAAAAACAAAGAAGCAGCTCATAATAGAGAAGCATGCATTATGCAATAGGATTGGGCATGCATACACCTGTACATGATGCAAATAGGAAATCTCATGATAAGAAGGCCTTTCTAAAATGAAGCTAAAGTTTATTTCTTGCTTAATTCCAGTTTTTCAATGGCACTTAAAAACACTGAATCTTATGAAGAAGATGACAGCGGACCAAGATATGTGGCACATTGCTGTAATTGAGAAGACCCACCCACAACAACAGAATTGAGATCCTAAAACCAAGACACCATGTAAAAAGCACCAGTGATGGTACCAGTGTTACTTAAAAAGCACTGTGGAGTGGTTGATGTTAGAAAGGACATACAGCTGTAGAAACCAAGCTAATACAGACTACAGAACCTGGTGCGGCTCCTAGCCTTACCAGTTCCTGCCAAGCTATCCAACTCATGCCAGCATGAAAAATGGGCATTAAATGATGATGATGATGCATAACAGGGCTTTAAGGGGTAAATGAGACGACCACTTAGCAATATCAATATTGAGCAAGTCTTCAGTATATAAAGAATGAACTCAATGGAATGAAGAGGCACACCAGGATACTACTAGAAATGGGTTGCATGTTTTAAATGGTGTTGGTATGTATCAACTGAAAAAATAAAGAGACCTACTTAATATCCCAGTCACAGTCAAGTTGGACAAACAAAAACTTGTTAGGAAAACTGTGAAGGACACGAAAGATGTTTAAAAAGAAATAAAAGAAGTTCATATGAGCAATTAAAGAGAAATCAGTATGGGTTAAAGAGTCTGTTAGAATAACTATAACCTTAGAAAGATGTAAGGTTAATGAAGGTTTGAAAGATTTTATCACAATTATAAGTTTAAAGTGAGCAATAAGAATGAACTTTGGTAAAGCTCAATTTGACAAAATCAAACACAAATTGCTGAATTTCTTATGAAATATAGGCAAAGGTAAAAAAAATGATACTTCAAGAACTTATTGGTCAAGTAAAGGAAAAGAGATACCCTCACAGAAGGTTGTTAGAAATGATTTTTTCACAGAAAATGCCAGAGCTGTGATAATTGGCTATAAGTGTGATTAGGGAAGAACTACACCGACTGCAAGATCAAAAAAACTTCCAAACATAAGAAAAAGAAAGTTAGTCTTTTAACTGGTCATCAAATGGATAAGTTTGCAGTACAGCCAATATTGAAATGTCTCAATTTCTTACATTTGTGACACTAGGTCACCTTATTTCATAGACTTCCCTCCTAAATTAGTAAAAATTAGTAAAAACAAATTCAATATAATCCTGGTACAGAAGTTCGCTTAATGAGATTTGGATCTTAGTCAGTTAAAGCATCAGTAAGCAGATAAAAACATTCTTACTTGTGTGGTGTATTTTTCAGCCTGAGATCCTACATTTTCTGAACCTCGAGTATTTTTATTATATATGTTTAGCGACTCTCCTTCATCACTTTGTTCAGCTGAAAATAATTGAAATCAAACAATAGAATAACTGCTTCACTAATGTTTAGCTAAGATAAACACAAATTCACACATTCCTGCTTACTGCAATCAACTGGAAATCTACCACCACAGATTTCTAAAGAAATCACAGATGTTGAAATGCAGAATGCACAAAGAAATGTCAGTGTGAAAACCAATATCACAATATTGATTTCACACTATCAGCTTCAATGAGTTGGCTATATTGTATAAAATGGCAGATCAAACAACTGTTTCACTCTCAATGAATGAATGAATATGGACACAAGGAAGTGGTTCTAAATCATACTTTAAAAAATACATTTGCCCCTTCTATTACTCTCTAAATTCTTCAAACCATCAGCACCTTTTTGACCATATCTCCTCAGACATTGAAAAAATGTTTCACCTCTCTTTCCTACGAAAGCATCATCATCTGTAACTCAAACATTCACAATTTCTCATGCTTCTCACTCATCCCACACAAATGTTGCCAGTGCAGAAGCTGAAACATTGCTATTCTCCCTAACTTCTAGACTTTCTTTAATCTAAAAATTACACTTTGCAGTAGGCATTGCCAGCACAACTCAGATTAGACAGATATTTAAACACTTCATGCCCAATCTGTAATGACTCCAGAACAGAGACACTAAAAGCATCTACCAATAGTGTTACAGCACAATCACTACACATTTATGAAAAAAAAAAACATTATTGCACTCATACTTCCTATAAACACAAATATACATCTAGATTCTGAAGTTTACAGTTACTGCCAAATCTCACCGTTACTGAGAATCTCTTCAAGTGAACAAATTTCCTCCCTACAGCCAAAACTACATCAAAAAGATTTTTCATTTTCAGAACCAAAAAAGTTAAAGCCTGTAACTATAAAGTCACTACTCAAGTATGAAGTACTGCTCTCACATCTGGGATGCTGTTGCTGCTATACACAGATATTTTAGACAACATCAAAAGAAAACCCACTCAATAAGCACAAAGTTGTTCACACACTATCTCTGGCCAACTGACATGTTGCCTCATCTCTCACTTACTCTAGCTTCCTTTATTCCTCTAAGCTGGACAGTTTCATGCCACATTTATAGGGTACTCCTGACTCTCCTCTTGCAACCTATATTGCCTCAGTCTGTCCCCTCCAGAGCATCTTCCCGCTGGAATTCCTTCCCTGCACTTTGCACATGTACACGTACACACACACACACACACAAAAGATAAAATCACTATGAAGGTTTTGAAATGAAACTAAGTTAACCCTTTCGTTACTAACCCGGCCATAGCTTGTGGTTTCCTGCAACTGTAGATGAAATATGGGCATTTTTTGCCATAAATATTATTATGGGTATTATTAGACAGTTACCCAGAATAACAAATTACTGGAGCGATCAGGAACCTTTTGGCGATGAATATATTTCCAGTATTATGAACGAGTACGATTCGTGAAGCTGAACCAATATTTACATGTGAGAGACACTAGCAGTACACCCCCCCCCCCACCAGTACGTGGAGAACTTTGAGACAAAAATTATGCAATAGAATTGATTAAGAACCCTTTCTTTAATTATGTTCCAAATATCACATTAATATGTTGATAAATAAAAAAGTTACAGGTGTTTAATGAGACTAGTCTAAATTCATGATTATTTTAGAATTTAATTGAAACTCATGCGGGGTGTATTTTGGTCAGAAATATAGTAACGAAAGGGTTAAATATTTCAGTAATTTTGTAAAAGAAATATAGTAATGTACTGTAAACAGAAAATGGAAATCCAAAATAAGAATTATTTACCTTCAGATTCAGATATAACCAAGCATTTACTTCTTTTATCAGTTCCAATCTCATTGTCAATTTCTTCAAATTTTTCCTTATCATTTCTAAACAAGTCTAGGTGGTCAGTTTTTTCAGAATCAGAGATGCATTCCTTTTGTCTACTGGAAATTTTATTTGCATTAGCTACAGTAAGAATGAAAATGAAATATATAGAGAAAATGAGACACACATAAGAAAGAAGGAAACAAAGGACCACTGATGAGGTCACAGAAGTGTGACGAAAGAACTCTGGCCGAAATAAGATTAAGATTAAGATTAATGTAATATAAAGCTGAAAAAAAAAAAAATTAACACCAAATATACAGTGCGTGTGTTTTTATTGGCTAAACTGGCAATATGACCATCCCCAAGTACAACAACATCTGTTTCAACACACGATTTCACATAAAAAATCTTGCAAAACAAATATGTAAACGGAAATATATATATTTTGAGATGTATATTTTTGTATTTGATTTTAAAATATGTTTTTCTAAATTTCTTTTTTACAAAAATTTTGCTTAATGCAAACATTTATTTTTAACCTGTTCCTGCACAGAATTTTGTCTTGGAGAAAACTTTCTCTCAATAAACTTTGTGAGTAAAAACATTGGGCACTGAAGTGGTATCTACCACTGAAGAGGCAACATCATGCTGAAACACCATATCTAGTAGTTTGCCAACATTACTTGGAGTTCAGCACAATGTATTTTTATACTGAGAAAAAAATTCCACATGAATGCCCTTTTATGTTCTAGTGTACAGAAGCATTTTAAAAATACATGTATAGATAATGATATGTATATATGCAGAGATCTCTTGATTTACGGAAGCAATGCGTTTCTGAAAACATGCATTTCCACAATGTGAAATTTAATTTTCCTATTGATTTTCATATTAAATGAGATTTTCATATTAAATGATTTTCATATTAAATGAGATTTTCATATTAAATGAGATTGTGTTCCTATGGCCATTTTAAGGGGAAAAAAGCACAAGAAAACAACAGAGAACAAGCAATGTGATCACCTTTGTACATGAAAATAACTATTTTTAAATATGCACAGTGCAATATTGGGTCATCCCATAAGTAATACAGTATTTTTATACTTCTTTTATTTTTCAAAATTAAGATAAAGTTCTTTTTTAATCTAAAATATACTCTCCTTCATTTTCTAGAATGCTCTTCCATCTATCTGGTAGATTTGCAAGGCCCCTCCTCCAAAATTCACTTGTCCATGACAAGAAATACTCCCCCAGGACTGTTCTGACCTCATCCACAGAATTCATATTTTTTCCATCCAAATGATTTTGAAGATTACAGAATAAATGATAATCAGCTGGGGCAATGTCTGGTGAATATGGTGGGTGGGGCATCGTTTCCCATTCAAACTGCTCCAGCCTTTGGAATGTCATCCTCGCTGTATGTGGCTGAGCATTATCCTGAATGAAGAACACCTTTCGTCTTGAAACCAAGGATGGTTGTTTTCCTTCTAGCACTGACTTATGCTCAAGATGCTTGTAGTAGATCTCCTTTGTTACTTTTTGGTCCAAAGTAGACTAAACCTTTCATATCCCACCAAACAGATAACAACACCCTATGTGAGTGAAGACTGGAGTGCTGGTGTTTCTTCTTTCCCTACCCACTGTCTTCAGCGCTTAACATTTTTATAGAGAACCCATTTCTCGTCACCAGTCACTATTCGGTCCAAAAAAAAAAAAAGGTTCATTCGTGAAATATGACAGCAAAGAAAAGCAAACATTCACTCTCTGCATGTGATTAGACTCAGGAAGTTCAACCCAATTTGCTGACTTTTCCAATAGCACATAGGTGTTGAGTGAATGACCAAATCCATGCTACTCTGCTAGTTCCTCAACAGTTACAATGGGATTTTATTCCACCAGGGTTTGCAGGACATCCTTGTCAAGCTCTACAGATCTTCCAGGACAAGGTTCATCTTCTAGGCTGTAGTTTCTGGCTTGGAATTTCTGGAAATACCGCTGACACTGGCTTACGCTTATTGTCTGATCTCCATATACTGCATTAATATTCCTTGCACTTTCCATTGCATTGTTGAACTCATAAAGCAAAATATACCAAATATGCTCCTTTGTCACTTCCATTATAGCTTTGAAAAAATAACTTATTAAAGTCGAACTGTACTCTTCAAAACTTGCACTAAGAATAAGTACAAGGTAAAATTACTACCTGCTTTTATAGCAAGTTGATGCAGGTAGTTTATCATCCCTCCGCCTCTGGCTTTTGGTTCAGGCAATTGAAAAAAAACACATTATTTATGGGATGACCCAATTACATAAAAACACAAAAACATTTCAAAAGGAATAAGTTAGAGAATTAATAAGAATTGTAATATTGTTAGAGTACGTTCTTATCACAAAATAAGTTGACTGCTGTGTGAGGGGTGGTGTGGAATGAGCAGTACATGTAGGACGAGGGACAATATTTACTATCTTATAGTTTATTATCACAAACATCAGCTTGATGGGTGAAGAACTTATCCAAAATTGTTTATTGTTTATGACACATTACCTCTTTTTACAGTTCAGTATAGGAACTGAGCTCATTGTAAACTCCTCTTGTAATTTTTATGTTACATCCACACTTAGGATCATTATCAGCAAAAACCTGCATATTTATTCACTTTGTTGTTGACTGTGCATTATCTTGTAGCTTCAAGATTTTGATGATGCAATTGTGCATTTTTAGAATCACATTGTAGGCCAGGTGTGAGAGTCCGGATCTGGCCAGTCTGAACATAAAATAGGTAGAATATTTGGGCTGGACATGGCCAGTTCAAATGCTAAATGGTTAAAGATTGACAGTCTACTCAAGTTTTGCCTTGAAACCGTCCCACTCATGCTAGCATGGAGGATGGAAATTAAATGATGATGATTTGTGTGGACAGTAATCCTTCAACTATCGTGGGAGTTATGTTCCAAAACCTCCTGCGATAGGTGAAAATCCGTGAAGTACAAACAGTACTGTATTTTTTTTTTTTTTTTTTTTTTATAATTTGTATATATTTATTTCATTATAAATACAAAACAACACCATAGAGGAATCAATGTAAGCTTAAATAATTAACTGCGATAGGTGAACTGCAATATGGCGAGGGATTACTGTATTGCAGTTTGCTTGAAGTATAGCAGAACAAGCAGAAAACCAGACTCTATAGACAATGATAGCAATGCATTGCTATTTATTTGTCTATGTGAATTGCTGTCTATAAATCACTGATTTTCCAGATATTGGTGGCAGCAGCAGTGATGCCATCACCATCATTGTTTTATATCCCGTTTTCTATACTTGCCTAAGTCGAACAGAATTCAGCAATGCAGATTTTTCTGCTGCCAGATGCTTTTCCTTTCACTAATATTCAACTGTTTTCAAGCAAGGTAATATTTCCCCCATGACTAGGCATGTTAGCACAGAAGATAGGAAATGAACAATACTACTTGGATGATGGCGATGCTCATATACAACTATTATGTGATGTCAAAATAAGGAGAGACACACACATATATAATAATGTTTGTTTTTGAGTCAAATTAATTATAAAAACAATTTTAAACTAAAAGATTACTCATTACTTTTTGGTAGAGTACATATTTATTAACTATTACAAATGCAGATGACTGTGTTCTTATAACTGAATCACTACCAGAACTAGAGGAAAAATTCAGGTTTTGGAACGTAACTCGCACGATAGTTGAGGGATTACTGTACACAGACATCATCATTTAATTTCCATCCTCCATGCTAGCATGGGTGGGACAGTTCCAGGGCAAAACTTGAGTAGACTGTCAATCTTTAACCATTTAGCATTTGAACTGGCCATGTCCAGCCCAAATATTCTACCTATTTTATGTTCAGATTGGCCAGATCCGGCCTCTCAAACTTAGCCCATAATGTGATTCTAAAAATGCACAATTGCATCGTCAAAAGGGCCTTAGAGTTAACCTAGCTAAAACCAAAGTCTTAGTAAGTAGCAAAGCAGACAAATCACAAATCCCCTCATGTATATGGCCCAGCTCGGTCTGTAGGAAAGGTGTAGGTAGAAATTCCATAAGGTGTACCCGGTGTAATATATGGATACATAAGAGGTGCAGCAATATCAGAGGAAGGTTAACGGAAAAAAGTTTTTATGTGTGGAAGGTGCACAGGTACAATTAATACTAAAAATGTACATAAAATAGACTCCATCAAATGCCAGGGGAGAAAACTATAAGTAGTTGATAGATTCCAGTACCTAGGTGACCAAGACAGTAGCTGGGGGTGGATGCTCAGAGAGTGTAGCTGCTAGAATAAGAATAGGCTGGGCAAAGTTCAGATAGCTCCTACCCGTTAATAACAAAGGGCCTCTCCCTCAGAGTGAAAAGCAAATTGTATGATGCCTGTGTGCAAACAGCTATGCTATACAGCAGTGAAACATGGGCTGTGACTGCTGAGGACATGCATAGGCTTGAAAGAAATGAAGCTAGTATGCTCTGCTGGATGTGCAATGTCAGTATGCATGCACGACAGAGTGTAAGCATCATGAGAAAACTTGGAGATAAGAAGCACAAGATGTTGTGTACAAGAGAGATGTCTGATGCGTATGGATGTGGACAGATGTGTGAAGAAGTGCTGATCAGTACCAGTGAAAGAGGGAGACCCACGAAGACATGGGATGAGGTAGTGAAGCATGATCTTTAAATGCTGGGCCTCATGGAGGCAATGACTAGCAACTGAGACATTTGGCCATATGCTGTGCTTGCAAAGACCCATCAAGCAAAGTGAAATCATAGTTGTGGCTATTGTCAGTGTCACATAACCTGGCACCCATGCCGGTGGCACATAAAAAGCACCTATCAAGCGTCAGGCTTCAGGGAGGTAATGTGGCCAATGCTGACGTCACAGAACTAGCAACCATGCTGGTGGCACATAAAAAGCTCCTTTTGAGCACTGGGCTTCACAGAGGCAATGACAAATGACCGAGACCTTTCGTAATATGTTGTGCTTGAGAAGGAAAATCCATCATGCCAAATAAAATTGTAGTCATGGCAGATACTGGTGTCACATAACTGGCACCTGAGTCAGTGGCAAGTAAAACTACCCTTCACGCTCACAGAGTGTGAAAAACCTGATGAAGGCAAGCACAATCAACCTCTCCCTTGTGAAAATTTATATATATATGATATATAGATAAATATATAGAGTGTGAGGGATTTAATTCACTGGTGATCTAAAAGAATAGGTACACTGAGTAAGTGCTATAATTGGTCATCCATTGCGTTCCAAGTTCACAGCTGAGGCTGGAGCTAGGGTTCCGTATTAGGCTTTCCGTGTTAGCAGGTATATATTAGAGGAAATGGACAACAAAAACCAAGGCAAGACAAGAATCTCAAGTCATTTATAATAATTTGATTAGGATAAGGTGAATTTGAAAAGTCTTACAGCTGTTTCTGGGATATCCCAAGTGATAGGCTAGCATGTCCATACACTGGGTATTCTATCACCAGAGACAAGGTGAGTATGTATGAAAGTTCTAGAAAGGGAAATTCTCAGATTATAAGGAATAAAATAGAAGAATAAAGATTAAAAGTCGATAGAATACAGACAAGAGAATAAAGTTCACAGTTCATCTTTTTCCAGAGGGTAAGGAAGCGGGTTTGTACTTACATGAAGGTATAGGCCCTTAGGTATAATTCCAAATAAATCTAGGCAGTATTTTTTGTTGTGTGAGCGTAAGAAGCCCCCTGACGAAAATGGACTGGACCACTACATATAAATAATAGTGGTCTGAGTAAGTGAGGTAGTTCATGCTAGTTCCCCTCGTTTGTACTGGAAGGCTTATCCTAATGGCTGGTAAATATTGCCATGTGCTCAGCAATGGCAGTGTGAAGAATTTTGGAAGCAGAGGTGAAAAATTAAGTCTGAAGTAAGTGTACGCAGTTAATGCGTTAGAATTTATTTCTAAGTTAAATGGTGGAAAAAATTTTTCAAAATTAGATCTGTCTAAAGCCTATTTACAGATAAAAGTAAATGAAAAATACACAAAGTATTTGACAATAAATACACACAAAGGATTGTACAGATACACACAATTACCTTTTGGATTAAAAGTGACACCAACAATATTCCAGCAAATCATGGATACTGTGTTATCTGATTGTGAATTTGTAATCTAATACTTGGACGATATTTTGATCAAGAGCAATTCTTGTGAACAGCCTGTGGAACACATAAAAGCTGTGTTTAAGAAAAATTAAAGTTTTCAGGTTTACTTTAAGTGAAGAAAAATGTGAATTCTTTCTACCCCAAATTAAGTACTTAGGACAAATAACTGATAAAAGTGAAGACATCCTGACCCGTCAAGAGCAGACACAATAAGGAATATGCTTGTGCCAATAAATATTCCAACTTTACAAGCATTTCTTGGGTTGGTAAACTATTATCAAAACTACATTCCTAATATGCATAAGTTAAGAGCTCCATTGAACGACTTACTTAAAAAAAGAGCAAAGTGGAATCGGTCCACTAAATGCCAGAACACTTTTGAAGAAATAAAAAAAATTCTAATCGCAGATATGTCGTTAGCACATTACAATCCTGAAATGGACATCATGAACGTGCCAAGGTTGCGTGCTCGTGGCCAAAGACAGAGAACCCATGGTCTAGGTTACACACTGACTATGCTGGATCTACCTAATCATAGTAGATAGCTGTACTAAGTGGCTGGAGGTTTGCAGGTACTATAGACCAACCTCTAAGAGAACTACAAAGTTCTTATATGAATTGTTTGCATGATGCGGTGTCCCTGACATGCTAGTTTCAGATAATGGAATGCAGTTCTCTGGGTATGAATCCGAGAACTTCTGTAAAAGGCATGCGATAAAGCATATTTTCACTCCACCCTACCATCCGAGGTCAAACAGTCAGGTAAAAGGATTTGTGGACACTTTTAAAAGTGCGCTAAGAAAAGCGAGGATTGAATTAAGTAATGACAAAGCACTGACAAATTTCTTAAGAATATACAGAGTGACCTCCAATCAAAGTACAAATTCAGGGAAGTCTCTCACAGAACTGATGTCCGCAAGAATTTAAAAAGTCAATTTTTCATAAGCTATTACCAGGGGGGGAAAAAGACATAAAGGAAATATAAAAGTGCCAATGAAATACGTTGAGATAGGTGATAAAAGTGCATTTCAAAACCTATAGAAATGGTAAAGAAGGCTGGGAAGATGGCCTTGTTACCAGAAAAATTGGAAGTATGTTGCATCTAATTAAAAGGTCACACGGTGAACATAAGGGACATATAAACAAGCTAAGGAAGAGGCATACCCAAGATCAGGAAGAAATGCCCATGGAAGTATTCTGTGAAATATTCAATGTACCGGTACCAAAAGTAAGAGTCCCATAGAACCAGCATGAGAAAAAGAAAGCAGACTGAACACCTTGAAATAATGCCCAAGCAAAAGAAATCCTCAAAAAAATAAAATAGATAAATAAATATAAATCTTTATTCCTTAGGAACATGAAATCTCAAAAAGGGAGATGTTGTGCGAGAGTATGACACCCCCTGGCGAGAATGGACTTATTTTCCATAAACAACCTTGCCAGGACTTGTGTCTTGGAGGGTAACTTTCTAGGTGCAATCCCATGGTCATTCACGACTGAAGGGGGTCTCCACTGGTCTGAGTAAGTAAGGTAGTTCATGCTGGTTCCACAGTTTGTGTGTTGATAGTTCAAAGTTTACAGTTCGAGTTAGCATGTTGGATTGTTGGTTCCTAAAAGATTGTTGTTACATTCTGTGTTGTTACTGCCATTTGTTTCGATTATACTGTTATTACACTGTTGCAGTGTATTCGTTCATCCATAAGGATATAACATTTTGAATGATGCATTCATGTTGAAGTGGTTAGCTAGTATGTAAATGGTTTGCATGGGTATATACAGAAAGACAGACATCAACATAGACAGAAGTGGGTTGTGAGTGGATAAAAGAGAGAAAAGATAGGAATGGGATAGGTGTCAGAAAGAATGAATGAGAGTAAAAGTAAAGTAAAATCAAAAATCAAAATAATAAAGAATAAAGATAGAGATAAGATGCCAGTATTATTCTAAGTAAGAGGTCAGGCATTAAGGTTTTGGTGAAGTGGAGGAGTAAGGTATTTACGTCTATTAACAAATGGGCATAAGAAGCTAGCTAGCTTTAATTCCTCAAATTTTAATTTTTTTATCTCTAATTTTTAATTTAACTTTTAAATTTTAATTCTTTAATTTGTACCCTTTATCCATTTAATTGTAGATTTATCCTATATATATCCCCTTAAGCTAGGCATCTATTTTTAGCTATCCCTACTGACCACTAACCACTCCTAACCTAGATTTCATCTATTTAACTAACAGATATAAAAACCTGCTTCCTCCACTTTACCAAAACCTTAATGCCTGACCTCTCACCCTGAACTGACACTTACAAAGAATAACACTGGCATCTTATCTCTATCATTATTCTTTTTTATTTACATTTCATTTTTTTATCTTTTATTTTGATTTTTGATTTTACTTTACTTTCGTTCTTATTCATTCTTTTTGGCATCTATCCCATTCCTGTCTTTTCTCTTTCTCCTCTCTCTTCTATCCACTCACTCACAACCCACTTCTGTCTATCTTGATGTCTGTCTTTCTCGCTCTATATACCCATGCGGACCATTAACATACTAGCAAACCACTTCAACATGAACTCATCATTCAAAATACTGCTGGGACTATACCTAAGAGCCTATACCAAGGCTGCAGACTTTGTGTGGCCTGCTGGATACTTTCTGGAAATGGGTTTATTTAAACAAACATTTTTTTTTAATTATTGAAAATTAAAGATTGTAATGAAAAGTAAAATAAAAAGATACTACTGCTTTTGCAACTTCAAGGAAATGCAGGCCAACCCCCAAACCCTCTGGAAAAGGATGTGAACTTCATTCTCCTGTCTGTATTCTTCTATCTACTTTTAATCTTTATTCTATTTTATTCCTTATAATCTATGAATTTCTCTGTCTAGAACTTCCATACATACTCACCATGTCTCTGATGACGGAATACTCAGTGTATGGACGTGCTAGCCTATCACTTGGGATATCTCAGAAACAGCTGTAAGACTTCAAATTCACCTTACCCAAATTAAATTATTATAAATAACTTGAGATACTTGTTCTGCTTTGGTTTTTACTGTCCTTTGCCTATGTATGTATGTATGTATGTATGTATGTATGTATGTATGTATGTATGTATGTATGTATGTATGTATGTATATATATATATATATATATATATATATATATATATATATATATATATATATATATATATATATGACTGTGTGTGTATATAGATATCGTTGTTATCATCATTTAACAATCATTTTCCCTGCTGGCATGGGTTGGATGGTTTGACAGGATCTAGCAAGCCACTGGGTTACATCATGCTCCCTGCCAGCTTTGACATGGTTTTTACAGCTGGATGCCCTTCTTAATGCCAACCACTTTACAAAGTGTACTGGGCGCATTTTTCATGACACCAGCACTAGCAAGGTTGCCTAGTAACTTGCAAGGCAAGAAAAGAACAAAAAAAAGTAAAAAAAGGGAAAGAGGAAAGCCCTCTTGGCTACACACACACACACACACAATAGGGCAGCAAGCTGGCAGAAACGTTAGCATACCAGGCAAAATGCTTAGCGGTATTTCGTCTGCCGCTACATTCTGAGTTCAAATTCTGCCGAGGTCAACTGCCTTTCATCCTTTCAGGGTCGATTAAATAAGTACCAGTTACGCATTGGGATCGATATAATCGACTTAATCCATTTGTCTGTCCTTGTTTGTCCCTTCTGTGTGTAGCCCCTTGTGGGTTGTTAAGAAATGACACACACACAAATTTCATTCAGGTTCTGTTTACTACATTTAGTCGCAAGGTTTTATTTGGCCCAAGACTACAGTAGAAGACATGTGCCCACTGGAACTGAGCCTGAAACCACATGATTAAGAAGCAAAGCAAACTTCTTGACCAAACAAGTCAAACCCAGCAATGATATTTTGAATGCATTTAATATATTTCAGATTCAAAATATCATTACTTAGCTTGACTACTTATTTGTACATTATACTATTCTGTCCTGTATAAGTGAGCTAGTTCTAAATTCATTCACATAGAGGCTATAAACAAGGATTTGGAGTGGTTTAAGTGGTTTATTCAATTCGACTTAAATCAGAAATTCTGGTAACGTGCATCGCTTCTAAGCATAACACGAAATAAATATTTATACACATATGTATACACACAACAGACACAGGCATTATGAATAGCAGTCACATTTCCCTAAATAAGGAGACACATTCAATAATGCAGTTTGGAGTAGACTATTCCCGAAAAGGAGGCATGAGTGTCAAAGCCTGAATACCTTTGATTGTGTCTTCTTGATTAGGGCCGACCTGGGGCTAAGCTATAACAAAAACCACACACACAAATACAAAATGAGCATCTATTACGTATTCAATTTTGTTTGCAATCTCTTTTATGCACTGTTTAAATAATGAAACCAAATATTTACCCTGTAACCTTGATTTACTCATCACTTAAAAAACAAAACAAAAAAATAAGTAAAGTTCATCTTCATTGTTTAATGTTTGTCTACAATGATAGCATGGGATAGATAGTTTGACAGGATCTGATATGCAGACTGCATTGTGCTTTATTATCTGCTTTGGCAAGTTTCTATGGCTGAATGCCCTTCCTAATGCCAAAGTGAGAGACAAGGGTACAGAACAGAAAAGTTTTTTTTTGCTGTAGAACTACTTAGTTATTTGCATTATAGGAGAGAGTGAGAGTGACCAGAATTATGCTGGAAAGAAATAAAAATAGTCAACATACAAAACTTAGAAGCCACATAAAGGAAAAAAGAAAATACTTCAAAACATAGCTGCATTATTATTTTGGTAACAAACACAGAGCAGAATACAAAATAATAATCTCAGGAATGGTTGTCTACTATCTTATAGAGGCATTACTTTTCATTTTAGCCAGAGGGGAGGCAGCTAAGAAAAGATTTGCCAATGTTCTGCGCCGTGAGGACCAAAGACTTGAGGTATTTCGTGTCGCAAGACAGTGTAGGAGAGAGAATAGTGATGTAGTAGGAGAGAAATGTGTTCGCATGGATGATGGTATGCTTGCTCTAAATGAGGCTGCAAAGAAAGAGGTCTGGAGAAGCCACTACGATAGATTGCTTAATAAAGAGAATGAATGGGAGAAAGAGAGTCTGCCGTATGTTGACCCAACAGAGGGACCAGCTATCCGAGTTGACAGTACCATGGTAGATAAAGCAATTAAGAGTATGAAGACAGGGAAAGCCCCCGGCCCATCAGGAATCACTGCAGAGATGCTCAAAATATCTGGCAGTGTCGGCTATAGCCTAGTCACCCGTATTACGAACCAGGTGATACACGAAGGAGTCATACCCAATGACTGGTGTAGCAGCACCATAATCAACTGCTACAAAGGTAAAGGTGACACTTTAGATACAAATAATTACAGAGGTATCAAGCTTTTAGATCAGGTAATGAAAGTCACGGAGAGGGTCATAGCTCAATTGCTTAGGGAGCGAGTCAGCTTAGATGAGATGCAGTTTGGTTTTGTGCCTGGGAAAAGCACCACTGATGCTATATTTCTGGTAAGACAGCTTCAGGAGAAATACCTAGCCAAGGATAAACCTCTGTTCCTGGCTTTCGTTGATATGGAGAAAGCCTTTGACAGGGTCCCCCGATCTCTCATCTGGTGGTCAATGAGGAAACTAGGGATAGAAGAATGGTTACTGAGAGCTGTGCGAGCCATGTACAGAAACTCTGTCAGTAAGGTGAGGATTGGCAGAGAGTACAGTGAAGAATTCCAGGTGGAGGTAGGGGTCCACCAAGGTTCTGTCCTCAGCCCCCTCCTATTTATCATAGTTCTCCAGGCTATAACAGAGGAATTCAAGACAGGATGCCCCTGGGAGCTCCTCTATGCTGATGACCTTGCACTAATTGCTGAGTCACTATCACAATTAGAGGAGAAGTTTCAGGTATGGAAACAAGGACTAGAATCAAAGGGCCTTAGAGTCAACCTAGCTAAAACCAAAGTCCTCATAAGTAGGAAGGCAGACAAAACACAAACCCTCTCAGATAGATGGCCCTGCACGATCTGTAGAAAAGGAGTGGGAAGTAACTCTATAAGATGCACCCAGTGCAAGCTATGGACACATAAGAGGTGCAGCAATATCAAAGGAAGGTTAACTAGGAAGTTAGCTTTTGTTTGCAGCAGATATTCTGGAGCTATAAATACAGGAAATGTGCAGAAAACAACTTCTGCCACATTCCAGGGAGAAAAACTAGAAGTGGTTGATAGCTTCCGCTATCTTGGTGACCAAATTAACAGTGGAGGTGGGTGCGCTGAAAGCGTAGCTGCTAGAATTAGAATAGCCTGTGCAAAGTTCAGAGAGCTCTTACCTCTGCTGGCGACAAAGGGTCTCTCTCTCAGAGTAAAAGGCAGATTGTATGATGCATGTGTACGAACAGCCATGCTTCATGGCAGTGAAACATGGGCCGTGACTGCTGAGGACATGCGTAGGCTCGCAAGGAATGAAGCCAATATGCTCCGATGGATGTGTAATGTCAGTGTGCATACTAGACAGAGTATCAGTACCTTGAGAGAAAAGTTGAACTTACGAAGCATCAGTTGTAGTGTGCAAGAGAGACGACTGCGCTGGTATGGTCATGTAGCGAGAATGGATGAGGATAGCTGTGTGAAAAAGTGCCACACCTTAACAGTTGAGGGAACCTGTGGAAGAGGTAGGCCCAGGAAGACCTGAGATGAGGTGGTAAGGCACGACCTTCGAACATTGGGCCTCACCGAGGCGATGACTTCTGACCGAGACCTTTGGAAATATACTGTGCGCGAGAAGACCCGGCAAGCCAAGTGAGACCTAAATCTAAGGCCCAGCCAGCCCACTTATGCGTACTTTCCTTCCTTCATTGGACACTAAATTCCACTTGTGAAGACCTGTTGAGGCAAGTGAAATCGAAATCGAGTTAAATTAAAATTGGACACTAAACCCCACTGCGAAGACCTGTTGAGGCAAGTGAAATAGAAATAGATTGTTGTCGTGCCCCTGAACTGGCTTTGGGCGGGGCCGTCATGGGATTTTCGAGCGAGATCGTTGCCAGTGCCCCTGGACTGGCTCATGTGCAAGCAACACATGAAATCTTTCGAGCGGGATCGTTTGCCAGTGCCCCCGGACTGGCTCATGTGCGGGCAACACATGATATCTTTCGAGCGAGATCGTTACTAGTGCCCCTGGACTGGCTCTTGTGCGGGTGACACATGAAATGTTTCGAGCGGGATCGTTGCCAGTGCCCCTGGACTGGCTCATGTGCGGACGACACATGATATCTTTCGAGCGAGTTCGTTGCCAGTGCCCCTGGACTGGCTCATGTGCGGGTGACACATGAAATGTTTCGAGCGGGATCGTTGCCAGTGCCCCTGGACTGGCTCATGTGCGGACGACACATGATATCTTTCGAGCGAGTTCATTGCCAGTGCCCCTGGACTGGCTCATGTGCGGGTGACACATGAAATGTTTCGAGCGGGATCGTTTGCCAGTGCCCCCGGACTGGCTCATGTGCGGGCGACACATGAAATCTTTCGAGCGGGATCGTTGCCAGTGCCCCTGGACTGGCTCATGTGCGGGCGACACATGATATCTTTCGTGCGAGATCATTGCCAGTGCCCATGGACTGGCTCTTGTGCAAGTGACACATGAGGTTTTTCAAGCAGGATCGTTGCCAGTGCCCATGGACTGGCTCATGTGTGGGAGACACATGAAATCTTTCAAGCGGGATCGATGCCAGTGCCCCTGGACTGGCTCATGTGCGGATGACACATGAAATCTTTCGAGCGAGATCGTTGCCGGTGCCCCTGGGCCGGCTTGCGGGTGACAGCGAGATCATTGCCGGTGCCCCTGAGCCGGCTTGCGGGTGATACAAGAGGTTTTTCGAGCCAGGTCGTTGCCGGTGCCCCCGGACTGGCTCATGTGCGGGCGACACATGAAATCTTCCAAGCGGGATCGTTGCCAGTGGCCCTGGACTGGCTCTTGTGCGGGTGACACATGAGGCTTTTTCGAGCGAGATCGTTGCCGGTGCCCCTGGACTGGCTCATGTGCAGGTGACACATGAAATTTTTTCGAAACAGGGTCGTTGCCAGTACCCCCCACTTGGACTGGCTCATGTGCGGCGACACATGAAATCTTTCGAGCGGGATCGTTGCCAGTGCCCCTGGACTGGCTCATGTGCGGGTGACACATGAGGCTTTTTCGAGCGAGATCGTTGCCGGTGCCCCTGGACTGGCTCATGTGCGGGCGACACATGAATCTTTCGAGCGGGATCATTGCCAGTGCTCCTGGACTGGCTCATGTGCGGGCGACACATGAATTCTTTCGAGCGGGGTCGTGCCAGAGCCCCTGGACTGGCTCATGTGCGGGCGACACATGATATCTTTCGAGCGAGATCGTTGCCGGTGCCCCTGGACTGACTCTTGTGCGGGTGACACATGAAATGTTTGAGCTGGTTCGTTGCCAGTGCCCCTGGACTGGCTCATGTGCGGGCGACGCCCCTGGGCCGGCTCTTGTGCGGGTGACACATGAGGTTTTTCGAGCAGGATCGTTGCCGGTGCCCCTGGACTGGCTCATGTGCGGGCGACACATGAATTCTTTCGAGCGGGATCGTGCCAGAGTCCCTGGACTGGCTCATGTGCGGGCAACACATGAAATCCTTCGAGTGAGATCGTTGCCAGTGACCCTGGACTGGCTCTTGTGCGGTTGACACATGAAATGTTTTGAGCAGGATTGTTGCCAGTATCCCTGGGCCGGCTCTTGTGAGGGTGACACATGAGGTTTTTCGAGCCAGATCATTGCCGGTGCCCCTGGGCTGGCTCGTGTGAGTGCGACACATGGAATCTTTCGGGCGGGATCATTGCCGGTGCCCCTGGGCTGGCTCTTGTGCGGGTGACACATGAAATGCCTTGAGCGAGACGGGATCGTTGCCAGTGCCCCTGGACTGGCTCATATGCGGGCAACACATGAAGTCTTTCGAGCGGGATCGTTGCCAGTGCCCCTGGATTGGCTCATGTGCGGGCGACACATGAGGTTTTTCGAGCGAGATCGTTGCCAGTGCCCCTGGACTGGCTCTTGTGCTGGTGACACATGAAATTTCTTCGAGCGAGATCGTTGCCGGTGCCCCTGAACTGGCTCTTGTGTGGGGTTCTGGGATTTTTCGACCGGGATCATTGCTGGTGCCCCTGGGCTGGCTCTTGTGCAGGTGACACATGAGGTTTCTCGAGCAAGATGAGCGTGGCCTTTGCCAGTACCGCCTGACTGGCCTTCGTGCGGGTGACACGTAAAAGCACCCACTACACTCTCTGAGTGGTTGGCTTTAGGAAGGGCATCCAGCTGTAGAAACACTGCCAAATCAGATTGGAGCCTGGTGTAGCCATCTGGTTTCACCAGTCCTCAGTCAAATCGTCCAACCCATGCTAGCATGGAAAGCGGACGTTAAACAACGACGACAATACGTACAGACATATATATATATATATATATATATATATATATATATATACCGCCTGACTGGCCTTTGTAAGGTTTTCGAGTGAGATCGTTGCCAGTGCCCCTGGACTGGCTCTTGTGCGGGTGGCACATAAAAGACACCATTTCGAGCGTGGCCGTTTTCGTGCGGGTGACACGTAAAAGCACCCACTACACTCTGAGTGGTTGGCGTTAGGAAGGGCATCCAGCTGTAGAAACTCTGCCAAATTAGATTGGAGCCTGGTGTTGCCATCCGGTTTCACCAGTCCTCAGTCAAATCGTCCAACCCATGCTAGCATGGAAGGCGGACGTTAAACGATGATGATGATGATGATCCTAATAATAATATATACAACAAATTTAAGGCAATGAGTTGGCAGAATTGTTAGCACGCTGGGCAAATGTTTAGCAGCATTTTGTCTGGCCTTATCTTCTGAGTTCAAATTCCACCAAGGTTGACTTTGCCTTTCATCCTTTTGGGTCAATAAAATAAGTACCAGTTGAGCACTAGGGTCGATGTAATCAACTTATCTCCTCTCCTGAAATTGCTGGCCTTGTGCCAAAATTTGAAATTAATATTTACAACAAATTGTTTGTTATACTCTAATGCTTAAAGTGATATTTATACCTTGTTTTGATGATCGTGTACTTTTGTTATCAAAGTTGTTTGTATCTTTCTGTAATTCAGCTTTTTCATTTGATAATTTAAGATGACTAGTAACTTCTGTAGTATCATTTGAATCACAAGAAACTTGGGATGCATTCATCTGGAAAGAAAGATTTACCTGAAACAGATAGTAGAAAGCTTAAAAGAAATTACAGATTCTATTTTTGATTTTAAACATTGCAATGAAACATCACAGGAATAAACAATCTAATCAGTATCACGATAACCACCAAAATTACTACATAAACAGAATTTTGTAGGCTCTCTATTATTTCTATGTTACAATTTTAACTATTAGGTTGATGCAAAGCAATAAAATAAAATGACTACTATATTTATTCATATTTAATATGCACTTGTGCTTATAATTATGGGCTACAAAATCCTGGAAAACAATATCTTGTGTAATAATAAACACAGTTTTTTCTTCTTTCAATATTATGATATTGTGGTGGTGGGGTCTAGCTTCACCCTGCCTGAGATTTGAAACCAAATCCACCAGCTTGTTGCTTGTCAAAACAAGCAGGAAATCCTCCACACTAGATGACTGATAAGAAAACACTCCACCCCCAAGGACCTGTGCTGGTCAAGGAAAGGCCAGTCCTTTGTTTATGGTTTGACCTACATTACTGACTATAGCCTATATAACAGAGATAATTTTCTATCTCTTCCCCTTATGTGTCAGCTATGACCAAGGAGCAACACTAGCTCTTTTGTGTCAGCCAGACCAAGAGCAACACCTGCTTTTGCATCAGCCTTAACCAAGAGCAGCACTCCTTTCGCCATTTGCTCAACATGCTTAGAGAAGCTTTTGGCCATAATAAAGGTGATGCTGCCTTTATCCTTTCTAGTCAGCACCATGACTACCTTACTCTTTCCCTCTCTACTGACAGACAACCTTTTTCTACATATCAACTACTAACCAGCGAGTCATCCTTGTCATCACTATCATTAGAATTGCTACTATCTCTGTAACAACCTGTCGGGTAAATGAATATGTAAATAACATTTCTTCCGTCTTGGAGAGTTACATCTATACGCTACATTTAATAGTGGGGTACCTCATATCAAATCTAGCCTGCTACAATATATACAAAAGTGTTTAATCACATTTATTATAACTGCTGTCTAAAATATATTGAAAAAGTTTGTAAATCCTCAAAACAAAAAGTGAACTTGAAAGTGACCATCAAACTTCATAGGCTTAGACAGTAAAAGAGTAAAATTACTATTTTTAAATCTCACAACAAGAGCTATTCAGCAACAGTACTTTGGAGTAAAGATTGTTTGCCAACATAACATGACAGTCCTGGTTTAGGACGAATGTTGCTGTAATTTAGCCCCAGGAGACATCATCTCCAGCTGGCTATACAACACGATTTGTGTCCTTATATTTTTAAAAGTGTATATAGTGTAAACTCAACTACTACGGGAGGATATACAGGACACAATGCAGAATACAAATATTTTCATTATACTTCTGATTAAGTATATTCACTATCAACTGCTTTAATTTTTTTAGCAGAAATATATAGTGACAGTTCATTATGATAATTGCAGTATTTCAGAAATAGATGTATTTATTTTTTTTCAGTTTATGTTCACATTTTGATAATGACAATCTATGGTCATCCTTATTTTTTATTAATTTAATCATTACATTAAAATATTTTTGATTGTGAAATTATTACATTCTGGTCTTCTATAGCAAATGTTGACAGCAGTAATTCTACAGGACCAGGGTCTACCACTTGTGCTGAACATTTTATTATCATTATCATCAAAAATAGAATTTTATAATAGTCATTTAAATCTGTGTTAAACATTAGCTAGTTTGAACAATAGATATAACTAATTAATTTACGGTGATACCTTCCTGAAGAAGGCAATAAATTTGACCTAGAGAAAAATAAGCCATTACAGAGAAGTTTAAGACTGGTTATGTATGGGAACTCTAATGAGCTGATAACCTAGTTCTTATAACAGATTAGAGAGGAAATTCTGAGTACAGAATCTAAACTAGAATCAAGGAGTCTCAAAGTAGATTTTGCAAAAACAAAGGTTTTAGTAAGTAGAAAAGAAAAGAGGACCCTGATATCTTCAGGAAAATGGCTTTGCTCAATATTCAGAAAAGGAGTAGGTCTAAACTCTGTATGCTGTACCCAATCTATGGACACAAGAAGTGTAGTGGAATCACAGACAGACTAAGCTATATATGTGACAGATGCACTGGATAGTACATGCTATAAATACACCTAACAGAGATTCTCTTAAATATCCAGATGGTTCATTAGAAGAAATTGATAGCTTTTGTTACCTAAATGCAATTACCAGTGGAAGTAGTTGCTCTGAAAGTATAATAGCCAAGGTAAGAACAGGTTACAAAAAGTTCAGACAGCTCAGCTGCTGCTGGCTACAAAGGTCTTGTCTTTCCTTCAGTGAAGGGTAAATTGTATGATGCTTGTGTTAGGACTGTAATGCTGCATGGTTGTGAGAGGGGGACTTGAATGCAGAAGATTTGACAAGACTGAAAAGAAATGAGTCTAACAAGCACCATTTGATGTGCAATGTACGTGTGTATAAACAACAAAGTACAAATGTGTTGCAAGAAAAACAGGGCATAAGAGGAATTAGGTGTAGCATTTAAGGACTGTGCTGGTATGCTCATTTGAAACATATGGATGAGGACAGTTGTATAAAGAAATGTTAATCACTTAACATGGATAGATCTTGCAAAAGAGGAAGACCCAGGAAGATTTGGACATAGAGGTGAAAACTGCGCTCAATACCATGTCAAGAAATGACAAGGGACCATAATGAATGGTGATATGCCATCTTGAGAAGAAACACTCATCAGCAAAACAGATTCTGGAAGCACAACATTTACATATATATTCCCCTTATCCCACCCAATTTTCTCAAGACATTCCTATCACCATCATCTCTCTAGCTGCAGTATTCTGCTGTTGTAATTAAATGTGAGCAGAATTGCATACTTCTCTAGCTTTTACTTGATACCACTTATCCTAACTAGCAAGAAGCATCTCCCTAGTTGCCCATCCTTCATTCTGACTTCTTCACCCACTAACACTGACCACTCTTAACCACACACATCTCTCTGACTTTCATCCTTATGCTATCTACAGTACAATTATTACTATTCTGCTGCTCTTCAACCCACTCCTTTTTCTGCACTGTTAGTCATTTCCTACTCTCTATCACATCCCTTCAACTCACATGTGTCATTGATCACGCCCTCTTGTCCACCATTCATTACATACAGCCTAAACACTATCCAATCTCTACAGTCATCACCTATTCTTCCCTACATTCCCTTCAACATATATTCATCTTCAACCACCATCAACACTTGTCCTTCACTTATTACATTCATCCCCTCACCATTCCCCACCTCTAATTATCTCTCGTTCTCCTCATACACTCTTGCAACCTCTACCTATCTACACTCGCTGTTCTTCAGCTCCAATTCATTTCTACTCATCTTGTACCTTGAAGGTTCACACTGATCCTTCATGACCACTACTTTATCTCTTTCCAACTCCACTACAGACACTCCTACCTTCTCTCCTACAGCAAGAAATCTGTTGGGTTCTGACACTTTCAAATTTTAACTTTTATCTTCTGCATAATGCTATTTTCTCTACTGTAGCTCCATTCATTTGAAAGCAATCTTAATCTTGATCTCACTAGTGTTGATACCATAAAAAAAGCACCTAGTAAAGTGGTTGGTGTTAGGTCATCCAACTATAGAAATCATGCCTAAGTGGACACAGAAGCACAATGCAGTCCTCAGACCTTTCTAATCTGTCAAACTGCTAGCACAGAACATGGACATTAAATGATGATGATGATACATCGTTAATTATATGGCTGCATGTGTGTGTGTGTGTGTGTGTGTGTGTGTGTGTGTGTGTGTGTGTGTGTGTGTGTGTGTGTGTGTGTGTGTGCGTGCGTGCGTGTGCGCGCACGTATATACATATATGAAGGAAACAGGTGTGGATCAGGAAGGAGAAGGTGACAACTACCTGAAAATTTCTTGAAAAAAGCAGGTTTATAAAGAAAACGCATTTAAATTTATACTTTCATGTGCAAAAAGTAAAATATAAAATACCTAATGCAAAATATTTTAAAATGATACTTACATTAGGTACATCAAGTTGTGATGATATATCAACAGCAATATTTTCATGTTTAGTTGTTTTAACTTGTGGACTGTCTTCTTTTTGAACTCCTGACAGATTTCTCTGTGGTTCCATTTCAAGGCTTTCTTTTGGCTCATTAGCTGTTGTTTGACTCATTTCTGAATGACTCTTTGTAGAGTCCTTTCTCACCGTGATTAGAGTTTGCTTAACTTTCGATTCTTGTGACTTTTGAGAAATATTTGCAACACCATTTGAATTTTCTAAATTTAAACTAAAATTCTGTATTCTTCCAGACTGCTCAATATCAATTCCATTACCAAATGGTAACAACGGATTACTGTTTTCAATATCTATATCTTGAAAAACTTGTATTTCTTTGCTTTTGGTTGAAGTGTTCTTTTTTAAGTTATTCTTCCCATCACTATCTAGAGGAACCTCATGGTGTGTCCAACTAGTGACAATTGGCTCACTTATGACATTTGTAGTTACACTAGAAGGTGTAGGAGAAAGTGGCATTGGTGAAATTGTTTTATCAGTTAGAAATTCTAATGATTCTCTGTCACATGAAGGTGCTTGTGTTAAGGAATCATTGTAACTGTCAGTAACATTTGAGGAGTCAACAAACTTTTCTTCAGTAATTTCATTGGGGATAAACTTTTCTTTTGGCTGATTGCCAACGGATGCTGAATTTTTCAAATCATCACATTTTATTTCAAAATAGTTTTCCTCATTAGATTTTCTTCTCTTCCTTGGACATTTTTGAACTTTCAAAGGCGAGGACTTTCCTTGCAAAGATATAACATGGTCAGACAAATTTTCTAGTATTTGTTTTTCCTTTTCCTCAACTGGCCGACTACTTCTACCCAAAGATATACAACTGACTTCAGATTTTGTTTTGCTCCCAAAAGAATCAACTAAATTATCTTTTTTTGAACTGCTATATATTTCAGATTGACAGCTGAAAACCTTATTAGAGACAACTGATTTTAGGCTTCTTCCATCAAGAGAAAAACATTTCCTTTTTGATGCTTTAGTTGGTTTAACAATCTGTGAATCTAATGTGGAACAGTCAGTAGCAAATATCATTGTTTTAGGAGTTGTAGTAGATTGATCCTTTTGAGGTATATCTTTTTGGTATTTTGATTGAACAGGTAGGTTCTTTGAACATGATTCATTATTAAACACATTTTCTTCTGGTGTTTCTTTTCTTTCAGACTTAGGTATTTCATTCTGATACAGTTTCTGTAGTTCTGGCAATATATTTACATAATTGTTTTCAACATCTACACTACAAGGAATCTCACTACATGAAGATGGCTGACATTCAATTAATTCAATTTTACAAGGTTGTATTGAAGATAAGGATCCTTGCGAATCTAAATCAGATGGTTTTTCTGAAATAGTTTTTGGAATGGTGGGTTTTGCTTCAGGATCAAACTCAGATACAATGATTTTACAATTCTTGTCTTGAGAACTGTTCATTATGAGGGGAGGAGTTAATCCTTTATCATGCATGAGAACAAAATTTTTATTGTTGTTATTTTCTTGTGAAGACTCTGGATTTTCATATATTTCTTTATTGTCAACTTTAGAGTTACTACTGAATGATGGAGAAGATTCAGTGGAAAGAGAATTAGAATTCTTCAGACAATTTTCATCTGATTTACAATTAAATTGTCTGATAATTTTATCTTGAAAAGTTCCTTCTAAAAGCATATTTTGATTAATATCTCCAACATTTTCTTTACAATTATCTAGCACATGCAAAGTGTCATTTGAAGGTAGAGAGATAGAACCATCTATATTTTTTTCAGTATTTAACTGCTTTTCATTATTTCTTTCAAGATCTTGGATGAAATACTTTCCTTAATCTGAGGTTGATCAATACAAGAATTAAGTTTTATACTGTCTTCTGACATTACTGAGCTCTGGGTTTGAGTATAATCCACAAGTTTAAAATCTGGGATTAACAAGAAACTTGAGGGAGATTTGCTATCATTTGATACTGCCTGTGATTTACTAGTTTTGTTTGGCATCTCCAATGCCTGTTTAGATGAAATAGTTTCTTTGGCAGCATCATTGCAAGCATCTTCAGTACTCATTTGTTTATTTGATGCAGATGAATTTGACAAATCACAAGGTAAAATTGTGTCATCAACAATTGAAGAGTTTCCTGTTTCCATTAATACCTTCATTGAATTATGAAGTGGTTTTGAATATTTATCAGTATCCTTATGAAATGTACCATCATTTACTTTATCAAGTTTATCAGAAATTAACATGTCAACAGCAGAAGACATTAAAGAATCATCTTTGAATTGAGATGCACTTTTTATTGAAGAGCAACCATTTGTTTCAGAAATTAATCTATCTGATAGTGATAAATCCGAGCCAGAATCCTTTCTATCAGATGCATGCAAGGAACTAGAAGGCATACTTACATCTTCAGATTGTATTTCTGAAATAAATATGATTGAAATAAATAAATGTAGAAAGATAAAGCAAATATTTTCCTGAAAAATGTAAGATTTTCTTTTAACAAAAGGTCATATACAGATGGGTAAAATAATTCAGTAGCTTAACACCAATAAAATTAATGGTAGTTAAAAAAAACTAAGTTAACCCAAACAGAATTTCAACTGAAAAACATAACTCTTTGAACTAAAAGACCTAAAGTTCATTTTATCAGGAAGCAAACACAATGAAC
>NC_142936.1:34406654-34430005 GCF_046866305.1 Octopus bimaculoides | reverse complement strand
AGAGCTGTGGTATCACAATATGTGTGTTGAGCGTCAAATGCTGTGACCGTTTACCTGATATGGAATATTCTCACTGGTTAGTTCTGACTGTTGCTCGTGGTGGAAACAATCCACTCAAACAGTGTCGATATAAAACCGAGTGTGTTGATATTGGTGTGCACCTGGTGGTGGGGTTGCTGGCGCACGACATTGTGGTAGTCAGTACATAGGTGGTGAAGACGTCGGCGCTGAAACTGGCTGTAGCTGTGTTCTGTATGTGTGGTCAGCGACCAGACCTGTGAGAGATCTGGAATCGAAGACTACTATCATCATTGGATCGGGCTTATTTATAGCTGAAATAGGGCTCACCGGAAACCCAGAAAAACTCTCTCTCACGTGACCTTATCTGAAGGCCACGATTGGACGTAATGCACCCTTAACAAGCAGAACATGGGGACAATTGCCACGCAAATAAGAACCAATCAGGATGGTGCACAGAAGGGTCCAAGGCAGCCGAAGACTAGATGTTAGCAGCTTCGTTATCATTTGTGATTGAATGCCCGTGAGAGAGATTTCACTACACCTTTATTAAATCTAATTTTGATTCTAACATTAACACCTGTATACTACTTCCCATTCCTTGTACCAAATATTCTATTCAAACTTTCTTCCTCAGTACTTCAATTCTTTAGTACAACTTTCTCTGCTTACATTTATCTTTCTTGAAATAAAAAGAATAAAAATTGACTGATGTAGAATTTCATCAACTGAGCCACTGAAATCATGCTTTCTTTTGCCTTTTCCAGGCAGTTCAGTAAAAATTAAGCTCATGTACCATGACAATGAGGTCTAGCTATATGAGATAAGCCTCTAAGGAGAAACCAAACAAAATCATATCTGTAAATGTTAATTTTTTAAATTATTCATATGCACAGAATAGGAATTGCACACATGACCTTTGTAGGTCCTTTCAACCAAGTAAGACCAATGCTTTTGACAGTCAATTTGAACTTCTGTAGATTGATACCTATATGAGAAATATGATGTGGAGAGGAGTCTCCAGAGAATTGAAGTTCTGGGGAAGAAGGATTGAAAAGTGTTTAGTGAAGAATTCGAGGGTGGAGCAAGACACAATGGAAGTAATGAAATAGAAAAAAGTCTAGGGTGAAGGTGGTGTGCAGCTTGCTGGTTCAGAGAAGTAAAGGCTGTAGTAATAGTAAAAGCAGCAGCATTAAAGAATCATTTGTTGTAGTGAATGAATCTTTTCCAATCAACTTTGTTGCTACAGTCTAAAATAAATATCTTAAATTTATGTCTATCAGTAGTACCATGCCAGACATGAACACAGTACTTCAAAAGAGGTCATAGAAGCTGAAATACAAGTTTGGTAATATTATATATGTGACATCATGATGCAGATTATCAGAGACGATGCACCTGTCACAGTTACGAAGAATTTTATCGTGTTGCTCAAATGTAGGAATGAATTAAGCATTGAAAGAGAGCTAGATAGCAGTAAAGAAAGTAAAAGTGGAGAGTACATTACACACTAGAAGTAAATTTGACAATAATATGTGTTTAAGACAGGAAAATAAGAATACGGGATGAAAGTATGAAAAGACAATCTAAGAGACACTAGGGTCAGAATGAAGTGACAGGTAATATTTCAACAATCTTGGTAGTGGTAGGTTTAGTAAGAGAGTTATATTAACATGTGTTTTGAAGACAACAAAAACATGAATTTGAATATAGATCAATAATTGTATTTACAGATGAAATTTGTTTCAATCCTTGGCCTTAATCCTATTGAAAAAACACTAAGTCTCTTTGTAATGAAATTTGTTACAATTAATATTTAAGTACAATAAAACAAAACTGAACACAAAGCAGCCAAAATTTATTGTTGCAATAAAAATAAAGAAAAAATAAAAAGTATTTTGTTAGACTCCTCTACTTGCTAAGCAAACCAGTCTGATGAATTTCTTTCTTCAAACTTAAACCAACAGGTTAGCAAGGAATCACAATTTATTAATCAATTCCTCAAACATTAGTGCAAACAAAAGCATCCTAAAACCATCCCATCTTTTTATGAAACCAGAGATTTTTTATACATTAATAAGCATTCCAAATGTGACCATCACTTTTTTTTAAAATTCAAATTTCAACTCATCTAGAGACAATATGAAGTCAAAATCAATAAAATACAATTCATAATAATAGATATCATTGCAATGTAATACAAAATAATATACTTATGGAGAATCACAAAAGATACTACAGTTGTTTTATGTAAGAATCTATAAAACAGTATTTTCTAAATAGTGGAGTGAGGTCAAAATGTTTCATTACAACTGTTGTTGACTGATAAAATAGATATATTCAGACCACTGATAGACAACAACCAAGTACTCAGACAATGTCAGACATATGGCTTGATTCATCTCCAACTTGTAAAATGATGCTACTTTACAGAAAAGAAGTTATACTAAGATAATATGATACCTAATTCAGAATAATTACAAAAAAAAAATAATGGTGCCTGCAAGATGACCTAATAGTTAGGTTCTTTTATCATTTTTAATGTATTTTATTTTTTCATAGGCGAGTAAATAGAAGTTGATTTAATATTGTTTTCTCAAAATAAGATTTCTTAGATATTTCAGCAAATTTAGAAATTCATATAATTCTTGAATATATAATTAAAAAGTAGCTAGTTTTAAAGCTAAATACACAAAGGAATGTAATGTAATACTGAGAGGAACATAACACAATAACTCTGTTGGGTTTGAACTTATCAAACATAGATCAGTACTCCAATAGTTTTTATCCCAACAAATATAGATTTCTTATGTAGGTAGAAAATATTACATTTATCGAGAGGATAATGAAATATCAACATACATATTTATTCCAAGGAAATTAATGATGTAAGTGAAATAACTGCAAGAAATTCAAAATAGATCAAAGTCATAGGGCTTGCAAGGATTTGTATTTGAGACACATTCATTAATAGATACTGCACAATTAGTCATTTATTTTGAAGTAACTCCTTCCAAAGATTGGCTGAGTAAAAAACACAAGAAAATCTTTCTCTCTACATCTGTTGCTTTATCAAGAGGTATACAGTAACTTATGGCATATAGCCATAAATTATATCTTTTTTCTTCATCATCAAATTAGGAGTAATTTATTAAGTCCTAGCAATGCATCCTAGCATTGCCCAGGTGTTATGACCTACAGCTACATTGCATTATTTGTTCCTTTCTTATGAGCAGAATTCATACTTTTTCCATCCAAATGAGTTTGAAGACTGCAGAATAAATGATAATCAGATGGGGCAATGTCCGGCGAATATGGTGGCAGGGGCATCGTTTCCCATTCAAACTGCTCCAGCGTTTGGAATGTCATCTTTGCTGTATGTGGCCGAGCATTATCCTGATGGAAGAACATCTTTTGCCTTGAAACCAAAGATGATTATTTTGTTGTTCTAGCACTGACTTGAACGACTGGTTGAACGACCAAATCCAAGCTTCTCTGCAAGTTCCTCAACAGTTACAAAGGGATTTTGTTCCACCAGGGTTTGCAGGACATCCTTGTCAAGCTCTACAAATCTTCCAGGACAAGGCTAGTCTTCTAGGCTGTAGTTTCCAGCTTGGAATTTCTGGAACCACTGTTGACACTGGTTTATACTTATTGTCCGATCACTATATTCTGCATTAATATTCCTCACACTTTCCAATGCATTGTTACCTTCATTGAACTCATAAAGCAAAGTATGCCGAATATGCTCACTTCCATCATAGGTTTGAAAAAAAATAACTGCTAAAATCAAACTGCACTCTTCAAAACTTGCACTAAGAATAAGGAACAAGGTAAAATTACTACTGCTTTAATAACAAGTTGATTCAGGTAGTTTATTCCATCCCCCTCCAAATTTTGGTTCATGCAATTGAAAAAACCACATTACTTATGGGGTGACCCAATATATATATAGATAGATGATAAGCAGCTTTCTTTATTATAGTACAGATGTGACTAATTCGGAAAAACATTACTTTCATTATTCACACATCATCAGTTGTAATGCAACACTTTGTAATTTTGGTTCAAATTGAAAGTGTGAAACTATTTTCACTTTCTAATGAAACCTCGTTGCTGTAGAGCAGTGTCTTTCAAATAACTAAAGCTGGTTGTTAGATAACATAAAAAATATGTTGATTAAAATAAAGTTTATTTGGTAACCATATGTCAAAATCAGCAACTCAGTTTTTAAATGCACACAAACTCTTTTATATATAGAGAGAGATTAAAAATTACCTAAATCAGCAGGTTCGCATTCTTTAATATCTGAACAGCTCTTGAGACCATCTGTACCATCTTTTTTCTCATCTTTCTCTGTTACATCAGGAGAGGGATTATGTGAGAAAAAGAAATCACTATTAACAAAAACCTAGCCCAACATATGTATATTTTATGTATAACAATTTAAAATGAAAAAAATAAGCTATAGCTGATTAATAAGAAATCCTAAAAATTGAGTTGTTTGTATAGCTCTTGAAGTAAAAGAAAAGTAGAGTATTTTGCTTCAGCTTACACTTTTAATTAATATCAATAAATTATAAAGAATTGTACCAGAAGTAATACAAAAGTGGGTATAACATTATCATTAACTGATACCGGTTGTTCAAATTGCACGTTGGTAGAGTAATTCTTATTCTATACAAAAGTATTACAAAACACAATCTACATTACAAGAGGAGTGATTGCACCATGATTGAAGTAACAATTGAATCCTCTTTAAAAAAAATTAGGCAAGCACTGTTGTACCCATTCTTAACAGCCATTTTCACCTCATCTGTGTCATCAAATCATTGTCTCCAAACACTGTCCTTCATGGGAAAAAAAAAACAGATAGAAGTCTCAGAATGTCAGATGAAGGCAGTATGCTGGATGGTGGACCACTGACAGGCCCAGTTTGCTGATTCTTTGATTTGTTGCCAAATATGATGTGGTCATACATTATCTTGGTGAATGTAGATCATTTTCAGATTCTTGTTTGGTCTCTTCTTCCTAATCACCAATGAGTGGGCAAATTGATTTGTGCAGACAGACAAGTCGCAAACCATGAGGTTACTTCTCCACTGATTGTGGTCAAAATGCATTACAGAAGATGGTGAAAGACTTTGGGTATCAAAAAGCATGTGCAAAGTGAGTACCTCAGCAGCTGACACCTGATTTAAAGGATAGATGGATGGAAATTTGCTCTGATCTGCAATAGTTTCTCAATGTACAACTTGCTGTTCATAGTACATCACATTCTAGAAAATCAAAGACTTTCTTTGCCCACTGCTGGCTTTTGAACTTCTTGGGCTTTGGAAAAGAAATGTAACACCATTCTACAGACTGAGCCTTCATTTCTAGATCATAAAAAAAAAACATATCTTCACTGGCTTTTAAATGTCTCCAGCAGATCAGAGCAAATTTCCACCCTTCTCTCCTGTAAATCAGGTGGAAGCTGTTGAGGTACTCACTTTGTACATACTTTTTGATACCCAAAGTCTTTCACCATCAAAGACTTTGTTTGCCAATTGCTGGCTTTTGAACCCAAAGTTTTCACCATCTTCTGTAATGCATTTTGACCACAATCCAGCTGAGAAGTAATCTCATAGATTGCAACTTGTCTGTCTGCCCAAACCAATTCCTCCACTCACTGGTGATTCATGTCAGAGGTCACAGTTGGTGGTCTCCCACTCTGTGGTTTGTCATCAGTATTGGTTTTCCTTTCTTTAAACCTCCTTATTTATCCATGCACATTACTCTTGTCAATGGTGTCATCTCTATAAACACCATGTAACCTTCTGTAGAGGTCAGACAGATTGTACCATTCCTTCATCAAAAACTCAGTAATGGCATATTGCTTTCTCTTTGAAACCTATTATTATATAAGGAAGAGAAAAGTTACTAGAAAGGAAGAGGTATTCTACCAGCATAAGCAATTTAAAGGACCTATGTCAGTTAATAAAAAAAGTTAAGACAGCCTTTGCATTACTTTTGGTATAATCCTGGTATATGAATTATTGACTAAAACTTCTTCCATTTAAAACAGCACTTTTGGAAAAGAGTTACTTTATGTGTATGAAAACACTAATATAAGAAAATTGTAGGTAGTTATTTTAAGGTGAAATAAGGTGCTTGTAGCAGCAACATCAAAAAGTGATTTTCTTTCAAACAATACTGTCCTTGCTGTTGCTAACCCTCATCCATTCTTCAGGTAAAAGAACTTACATACCACTTGCCTTTGAAAATGCAGAACTACTGGATGATATATTAAAAGGGAAATATAAACTGACTTCACTGTCTGCAGTGCTTTTTCATGTGAAGCACACAATGTAAACATTCAGACACATACACATATACACACAATGGGCTTTGTGCAGTTTCTGTCTATCAGATTCACTCACAAAGCATTGGTTGGTCCAGAGCTATAATAGAAGACACTCCTCCCACCCGCCCCTCCTGTATTTCTCTCCATCATTTGCTAGTCACCTCTTTCCTGCCCGCTCATCCACTCCAAACCTCTGTATCACCTCACTTATTCTCACCACCCCCAATGTCCCTCAAGAGCATCCCTTGACACATCTTCACCACCATCGCTCTCACTATTACTCGCTTTATCTTACTCTCTCATTCATCTGTTCTCTTTATCTTACTAACTTTCTCTCCTTTCTTTTCCAACTGGGACATCCATGAAGCTACTCTACAACAAGACACTTATCCTTATCCTTCTTTACCATTAATCTCTCAACTGGCAAAAAGCCACCCCTGCCTTATATTACCTGCCTCCCCAGCCAAAAAATTTTGTCTTGTAAGTTGCTTGGTAACCCTGTTGGTGCTGGTGCTATGTAAAAAGCATCCAGTACACTCTGTAAAGTGGTTGGCATTAGGAAGGGCATCTAGCTGTAGAAACCATGTCAAAACAGACAATGGAGCCTGGTGTGGTTCCCAAGTCTTGCTAGCTCCTATCAAACTGTCCAACCCATGTCAGCATAGGAAATGGATGTTATGTGATGATGATATAATACAAATGCATAAACATACATACACCTTTGTAAGTCTTATATATGTATGTCCTTCTTGTTACTTTTGTATATCTTGCAAGTAATTCCTCATGGCTTAACAGTTGATAAACTCACCATGAATATTGCAAAGAGTAGACACCTGATACCTTGATATCTTGTAGAGTACATCAGATTAGCATTTAATTGCTCATGGGAAATGTTCCCCTTAATGACAAAATTATCTGCTTTTAAAATTATTCAAATTAAACTGAGAAGAAAGATCACTAGTGATGTCTATAACATCTATTCCATTTTCAAATTTCTTATGAATATCATACAAAGATGACTGGTTTTTATTGCATTTAATGTATTTTGCTAACTGGCCATGATGTATATTTAGAAAAGGAGTTCCAGCTATGAAAGCTGGTGGCAAAGTAACTGCACTTTCAGAATTCTTACTTCTCAATTCATACAGATTCTGCTTGCTTCTTGTTTGTATACTCTCAATGTTTGGCAGTTTTGAGTCATCCCAAACTTTGGATTTATTCTCCTGGTTTTTACTTTTATCATCACTCAAATTCATTAAGAATTTTTCAGTTCCAAGTATTTTGTTGCTTTTTCTTTTTTTACTAAATGCATCAGTAGTGTATGCTTGCTGAAGAGAGACTGACTTACGAGAAGTTAAGTCAATAACATAATTCTTTGGAGTTATGTTTACACTTGAGGAAACATTTCTTTCTCTTTTGGCTCTGAACTTTTTAAATTTTTCAATACTTTTTGATATTTGCTGTTGAAGTCTTTTATAAGAAGTTGATTGTTTTCTTGGATTCAATGTTCTTTTGGTAACATCGCATATGGAGTTTGATGCTGTTGTAGAAAGAAAGGTATTTTGTTCTTTCCTCAAGCATTTTTTTGAGTAAATGCAGTCACTGTTGACAACTTCAGAATGAATTGAATAAGTCTCTGATACAGAAATGAGATCATAATGAGCACAAACATTTTCTTTTAGAGGAAAATTAGAAATGCACTGTGTTGGCATCCTCTTCATATTATTCTCAGCTGGTTGAAACTCCTTACAGTTACTATTTTCTACTCCAAAGTTATCTTCATTCCAATCATTAAAAAAAAGAGGAAGCTGTTGAAGCCACTCAACTATTCTCTTTCTATTGTTACGTATATCATTTTCTCTACTGTAATTTTTCAGACTCTTATATAATTCATGACCTATGACAACAGAGAAAGATCTATATCAGAATCAGAAGAAATTAGAATGCATTGAGAAATGCTTTTACAATTATATTTTTAATGTACTCAAAAGATCATTAAAATTATCTCATTTAAATACGTCCCCAATTTCCTCCACATTATCTACATTAAATAGCATGAAAATTGTTGTAATGAAGTTTGCAATAAAACATTAAACTATTTGCTCATAATCAAATAAGCTTCGGACAAAATATTGAAAAAAAAAATCAGATAATTGAGGTGGGGAAAGTAAGAAATATAATCCTGATTACGTCCAAGTTGGCTGAAAAGCCCAAATTCTCTACCAATTAACTAAACTTCAATTTGTCAAATCTATTGTTTTTATTAGCTAAAACAATCACTAAACTCTTTCATTAGTAAGCTGCCTGAGACTACTTTTGATCATATGTTACCACATGTATTTGCCTAAACATTTTAAAACCAAAACATCAACATAAATTTCATTACTACATTAGTAGTAATACTTGTTATATACTGCCGGACATTACTATAATGTGAATTTTGTGTTCACCGAATGTTCTGGCTAATTTTCACATTTTTTAATTCTTATTTCCAGAATTTTTTGCCTTTTTAAAAACTAATAGCACCTTCCAATTAAGAAGTAGGAGTGAAACCAAATTTTAGAAATTTTGGAAGGAAGAAACTGTTGCAGCAAATGAAAAATGCAACAAAAACTTGGAGTTGAATGTTTCTATTTCTACTAGTGAAACTAATTCCTGTGCCAATAGTGACAGCACCAGTGGACTAATTTCAAAAAGGAAGGAAACTTAAAAACTAGGCCCAATCACAATCTTCTTGATAGCTGAATCCCATTGACTATTTTCTTTTGTTTAATCCAACTCTAATCCTTCATATAACTGTCAGGGATAATCACTGCATAGGATATAAACAAAAGAAACTAGAGTACAAAATACAGACTTCTACAATCCTGGATAAAATAATGGGTTTCTTTTTTTTTTTTTTTTTTCTTAAAAGAACTATGATAATGGGATTTAGGAAATTAACCAAAATTAGTAATTAGTAAAGCACAAATGAACTCATAGGTGACTTCTGTCTTTCTAGTATCCTAACATAGATATAATTTTTAATGCTGTATCAGTATTTTCATATTAGGCAAATAGCAGTATATCACAACATGTAGAAGAAAATTATTTAAAATAAGACTCCTCTTGGACACTTCCAGCAATATATGCCAGGCAAGCTTACAAAACAGGATGTGAAACAATGGAAAATATGTGAAGTGGGAATTTTTATACAAGAAAAAGAGAGAGTGGTGAAAGTCAGCATGGCCCAGTGATGATGTGGTAAGGAAATTATTGTCTCTATACTAAAACCAAAGCTGAATATTATTTTTTGACTGGTATGTCAGTATAGTCAAACTTGCAGAACATATATATGTGCCACATTCATTGTAAAAATGAATAAAAGCATTAAAAAAAGAAATCAAAATTGAAAACAGATGAAATAATCTAACAGCTGAAAAGAAATTTGCTAGGTAACCACTTCAGACTGATTAATTAATTTCCTGTCCATTTATTCTCAACAATATACACAGAAATGGACCACCCTTTATAACAATTACAACAATTCTACAGGTGATGTAAATAAATTGAGTTAGATGATGAACTATTAACGAGTAGTAGACCAGGTAATAAACAGTGGTGATACTTGGTTAGATATAAATATCAAATATACTGTCAGGATTTTTTTCCTACTATATCCCAAACTGCAAGAGGCCCCAAAATTTAGTAACTTTTAATAGTGCTGAGCAAATGTCCCAACACAATTCAGAGTAGGTTATTCCTTCAAAATGTAATGAGAGAAAAGTAAAATTGTGTGGGAGAGACATTTGCTTGAATTCAGATATCTCTACAAAACAGAAAAGACAAACGATCAAGAGTGCCAACACCAGAAACGCTTTAAGTGGATGAAGATTACATAATGTAAAGTAGGATGCTTTACTTTTTTCCCCACAAAAGAAATATTAACTAACTTTTGTATCATCATCATCGTTTAACGTCCGCCTTCCATGCTAGCATGGGTTGGACGATTTGACTGAGGACTGGTGAAACCGGATGGCAACACCAGGCTCCAATCTAATTTCGCAGAGTTTCTACAGCTGGATGCCCTTCCTAACGCCAACCACTCAGAGAGTGTAGTGGGTGCTTTTACGTGTCACCTGCACGAAAACGGCCACACTCGAAATGGTGTCTTTTATGTGCCACCCGCACAAGAGCCAGTCCAGAGGCACCGGCAACGATCTTGCTCGAAAAACCTCATGTGTCACTCGCACAAGAGCCAGTCCATGGGCACTGGCAACGATCTCGCACGAAAGATATCATGTGTCGCCCGCACATGAGCCAGTCCAGGGGCACTGGCAACGATCCCGCTCGAAAGATTTCATGTGTCGCCCGCACATGAGCCAGTCCAGGGGGGGGGGGGCACTGGCAAACGATCCCGCTCGAAAAAGCCTCATGTGTCACCCGCACAAGAGCCAGTCCAGGGGCACTGGCAACGATCCCGCTCGAAAAACCTCATGTGTCACCCGCAAGCCGGCCCAGGGGCACCGGCAACGATCTCGCTCGAAAGATTTCATGTGTCACCCGCACAAGAGCCAGTCCAGGGGCACTGGCAACGATCCCGCTCGAAAAACCTCATGTGTCACCCGCAAGCCGGCCCAGGGGCACTGGCAAACGATCCCGCTCGAAAGATACAGAATTTAATTTTAATAACTTTATTTTCAAATTTATTTCATTTCCAATTTTTAATTTCCTGTAAAGTGAGTAGTGAATTCTTTAGTGGATCTTTTTATCACTATTTGTGAGTATATTTTTGTAGGAGAATGTATTTCATTTTGAAATAAATTCATACACATATAACTATTTTGTGTTATTTTTACTTTGTGTACTTGTTGAAAATGTATTCAAGTTTAATTGAAAATTCAATAATGTGCAATATTCTTCATTGGAGTCATTTACCACAAACCTGTTATTTATTCCAAATAAATATTCACTAGCAACTGATTTTATATGGTGATAAAAAAAACAAAATTTTAATGATTTTAAATTTTACTGTACTTACCCATACTCAAAAAAATCCTGTTATAGATTTTTGTTAGAACCTTCATGTTGGGTTCCAAACAACACTTTCAATATACCAATAAACAAGAAGCTACATGTGACTTTTGAAACCAGTCTATATTCACACTTACATTGGAATTGAAACACATAGGATATTCTAATTAAGGAAATTGAAAATAAACAATACTGAAAGAATGCTTCAAAATAAAAAATGTCTTAGCATATAATAAGAACAAATTCCTGAATCAACCAAACTGCTTGAACTTAGTGATAAGGCTAAACATTCTTCATGGTATCAAATGTCTTTAAAATCAAATGAAAAAGTATGATAAATTCCATATTGATGTATATACACTCTAAGATAAGGAAAATTAAAATACCTTGGAGAAAGCAAAACCTAGTTGGATGATAAAGAGAGATTGTCAAAGCTGCCAAATTTGTGAGAAATGGACAGTAGAGTAGTTTTAGCAGGAGAATTATGAAAAACCAATGAACTGAATAAATTATGAAAAACAATGAACTGAATGAATTATGAAAACAAATTAAATAAATTATGAAAAGCAATGAATTAAATTTTGCTGTATCTAGGAAAGGTCATTAGGCAAATAAAAACACATAATGGCTCTATTTCATTTTTTCTATCTATATATATAAAAATGAGAATGTGTGTCTGTCTGTCTGTCTGTCTGTCTGTCTATCTGTCGGTCTGTCTGTCTGTGTGTGTGAATCCCTAAAACTCGAGAACTACGCAACCAATTTCATTCAAATTTTACACATGCCTTACTTAGGGTTCCAGTTGTGTTTTAGTCAAAAAAAAATTATTAACTTCTTGCAGAGTTCGAGCACACGGCAACATAATATCTCCTCCACTATTTAAGTATTACGTGTCAAAAGTGAAACAAAAACACTCATGTCAAATACTTTCACTTTAAAAATGAAACTATTCCACTAACTGAAACAATCACATTTCGATACTGTAGTGACAGATACTTTCACAGAGAGAGAAAGAGAGAAAGAGAGAGACAGAAAGAGAGAGAGAGAGAGATGTATATGTATACATATACATGTATATGTACACCATTTCGATACTGTAAGGACAGATACTTTCAGAGAGAGAAAGAGAAAGAGAGAAAGAGAGAGAGAGAGATGTATATGTATACATATAGATGTACACGTATATGTATATATATATAGATCTATACATACATGTATATGTATACATATGTGTAGATGTATATATATATATAGATGTACATGTAATATGTACACATATATACATATATACATGCATACAGATATCTATACATATATACACCCATCACACACACATACACATGCACACAAACACACACATTAGTCATTTGTTTTCTTATCCAAAACTACGTCAAAAGTACTGAATGGATCTTTATGAAATTTGGAAATTATATTCTTTGCATAATGGCCATAACTCCCATGAAAATTCATATATTTTTGATGTTGATGAAATTTTAACCCGAACATAACAGATGAGCATTATTTAGAAAATGATGTCACACGTTATCGAGGCTACCATTCTTTCTGGATGTGCAAAAGGGGATGACGTCTTTATTCCAAGAATTCCTCTTACTCCATCAGGAGCAGACATTCCTTTTACATTCAGAAGACTACAATTCCCCCTTCGTGTGACTTTTGCCATGTCCATAAACAAATATCAGGGTCAAACACTGTCTGTAGCTGGTCTTCTCTTGGAAGAGCCCTACTTCTCACATGGACAACTGTATGTTGGCTGCTCAAGAGTGGGCAGCAACAAAAAACCTATTTGTATATGCTCCACAAGGGAAAACAAGGAACATAGTTTACAATGAGGTGTTATAATCACAACAGCAAGAAAGTATGTACATGATCACCTTCTTTTACGAAACTTCATTGACTTTCATATATTTATATTGATATACATATATATACGTGTGTTTGGGTGCGTGTGTGTATATACATCTCTATATATAAAGATGATGCGTAGTCTAGACGGCGTTTTTAGATTTCATTATTCTCTTTAACCCGGGCAACGCCGGGTATTTCTGCTAGTTATTAATATAAGTTAACTAGTTAACCATTTAACCAATTAAGTAATTAATTGTTTGATTAATCATTCAGTCAATCAATCAGCTTCATTTGTTAGTCCCTTCAACACCATTTACAAACTCATCTATGACATGCCCTCTCTATTTCAGGTTTGCCCGTCTCCTAATTTTCAGATTCTGTATATACTTACAGCATTGTGAGTGAAAATGTAAAAGAGAAAAAGTATGTATTTGTGCACTTGTATGTACATGGTGTGGATTCTGAGTTTGAGAGACAGAGAAAGAGAGAAAGAGAGAATGTATGTAGACTTGTGTATGTGTGTAGTGTAGGTTCTGTGAAAGTTGTGAGTGGTTGAAAATTTATTTTTTTATCGTTGGTGTTTTGTCTTTGGGTGTGGTACAGATCATATTAGAATTTCATCATCTTTCACTCTAAGACAAGAGGATAAATGATTTATCTACAAAATATTTTACACATTTGCAAAGCATATAAAGACACACAAACACATCAACTTATGGATCTATAATTTTTTTCTCTTTTTGGTGATGGTAGTGGTAGGGGTGGTCTAACATGTCAGCCACAGTATTTGATTGATACTTTGTTCATTGACCAATTTAATATTAAGATACTTATGCATGGTGTTATGCCTCAGCAATACACAGCTATGCACATACATACAGATTCATATCTGATTCTAATATACCTTATAACTTTTTTGTGATGGCTGGAGATGACAGCGTGGTCATTACATTTTACTTGTACTTTTAATTAAGTGACTAGCATACCTGTGTCATCAACAATACCAACAGCTCATCAAAACAATGGGAGAAACCATTGATAAATGTCAGCAATCAAAAAAATATATGTGCATGACAAAATTGCAGCACTTAAACAATAAGATACAGTTATAATGTCTCAGATGAAAATATTATCCATGTAATACACACACACACAAGACATCCACTTTTCTATGCTCGCACAGATCAGACAAATTTTGTGTAGCTAGATACCATTCCCATTATCAACCCTCACAAAACTTTCGTCATCCCAGGGTTATAGTGTGATTGAGCAGCAAACTTCTAACCATACAGCCTTACACACACACTCTCATACACATATATATACACGATCAATGTGCATACATATGTATGCATGTCTGTAGCCATGTTTGAATGTATTATCCTTTAGTCAGAAAAATAAATATGGGTTAGTTCAGGAGAGGCAAGAATGAAAAAACAGACTAATATGAAAAAAAAAAAAGAACACACACACATGCATAAACCAATTAAATATATTAGCCATGGTTTGATATACAAAATACATATGTATACATGCAAACAAAAAGAAAGCAAAGACAGATTTTCAGACGATGAATATTTAAGTATGAATATATTTCATTAATTATTTATATTAATAGATCAAACTTACAAATGACAGAGAATATTAAAGGGAAAGAGGTAAGTTCAACAGCTGTTTCTGGGGACTCAGAGATGCATCTTAATGATGGTAGATGTAGTTCACCAAAATATGCAGGCCATAATGGAAGCAAATAAATATTAGATTCCTCTAAAAAAAAAACACAGTGTCTTTCTTTATGTTCTGTAACTAGCAATGCAACAAAAATATCACAAAGATAAGCACCAAACATAAAAGTAATGTTGGAGCCAATGTGATTGACAAAAAACCCTTCAATGTGGTGTCCCAGTATAACAACAGGCCAAAGACTGAAGCAAAATATATTTGCTGATAGCTTGTTTTCACTGAGCACGAATCCAGAAGATGCTCAGATAAATCTTGTTTTTTTTCTCGCGCAGATCATTAACCCCTTATTAGTTCTTTTCATTATTCTATCTATTTCATTACCATGTAAACATAGTTTCATCTTCCTTGCTGTTGTCTTAAAATAAGCTTAAGTTCCTTCACGCGCATTTACTATTCGCCACCTATTCATTTATTCTAGTTTGTCACATCATCACTTACTTCTCTAACTTTGTAACAGATTGGCTGACCGGAAATTCTAAGATTTTTCAATTCTATTTCACTATTATAAGCATTTGCTGTTTCATGAAATAATGTTACCCAAAATCCCCAAAAAATATTTTTCTCCCTCATATTCTATCCTTGACAAGCCTAATTCTGGCCCCCTCTCTCTCTGTTTCTATAACCACTTGCTTTGCCAACACTTCCTCCTCCTCCATCACCCCACCCTATATAAACTAGCGCACGGACTTAGATTCCACTACTTCATTTTAATAACTTCGCCAAAAGAATACGAATCCAGAAGATGCTCTTCTGAATTCGTATTCTAATTTTGCTATTTTGCAGTACGTTGGCCCACCCACCCACACCACCTGTACCGGAAGTCCCTATCCTCTGTCATCCTTTGATTGTCTCCCATGAACACATCTAAAGGCTTAACGCCATCCCCACCCCTACTTAGGGTTTATCCCCTATGTAAGGTAGTAATTATATAGCACATAAAAATGGTGTAGAGTATGCAGGTTGAAGGCTATTGTTTACTTATAAATTCAGTCAAATGCGAGCTTTCTTTTCAGGTACATGACACTGCTGTCCCCCATCCCAGGGTCTCATGGGCCCACACCTCCCACACCCTCAGTGTTGGCACACTGAAAGGTAGCTCTGGTAAGATTGTTGTGATGCTTGAACGGAGACGTGTAGATTTGTGATGCATCCAAGAAGTAAGGTGGATAGGAGGTTCTGCTAGGTTCCTCACAGGCAAAGAACACAGGTACAAGATTTTCTGGGCAGGGAACACTGACGGGATGGTGGGGGTGTAGGTATACTTCTTGCGGAAAAATGGGTTGATAAGGTAATCGAGGTAGTTAGAGTATGCAATAGAATACTTAAGATTAGATTAGGGCTACATCATGGGTTAGCAACCATTATCTCGGCCTATGCCCCTCAGCCAGGGCTACCTGATGGACAGAAAGACCGATTTTATGACATCCTCTTGCAAACTACCTCGCTGAAGAATGATAGGGACCTTTTCTTGGTGACTGGTCACTTCAATGGACATATTGGACAACATGCAGGGGGCTTCAATGGCATACATGGAGGATATGAGGAGGGAACCAGGCTGCTGGAGTTCTGCAATGCAAATGATCTTATGGTTTGCAATACTAACTTCAGGAAACCTGCCAGTCACCTAGTCACCTACTGATCTGCTCAACACACTAGCCAAATTGACTAGATCCTCGCCAGAAAAAAAGGAAAGATGGCTGCTTATAAATGCCAAAACCTTCCCAGGCGAAGAATGTACCCCACAACATAGACTAGTAGTTAGCGACTTCAGGATCAGGGCTAAATGGATGCCCAGAAGACGACAAGCATGGAGGAGAAGAGTCTAGAAGCTTAAAGATCCTGCAAATGCACAGAGATTTAGAGACATATTACTCAAAGCTTTTGACAAAATAGAGGGGGATACAACATCACATGATGTGGAAGACAACTGGAGGTTTCTACGGGACAACCTGCTGAGAGCCACTGACCAGATCAGTGGATGGTGCAAAGTCCCCTCTTGATCCATAATAACGTAGTGGTGGAATAATGTGGTTGACAGGGCTATTAGGGAAAAGAAACAGACTTGGAAGGACTGAAAGAACGGTGGTAGCAGGGAATTGTATCAGACTGCCAGAAGGGAAGCTAGGAGACAGGTTTATTTAGCCAGAGGGGAAGCAGATAAGAAAAAATTTGTCAATGTTCTGCACTGTGAGGACCAAAGACTTGAAGTATTTCGTGTTGCAAGACAGCATGTGAGAGAGAATCGTGATGTTGTAGGAGAGAAATGTGTCAGCATGGATGATGATACACTTGCACTAAACGAGGCTGCAATGAGAGAGGTTTGGAGATGCCACTATGAAAGGTTGCTCAATAAAGAGGATGAATGGGAGAAAGAGAGTCTGCCAAATGTCGACCCAACAGAGGGACCAGCTATCCGAGTTGACAATACTATGGTAGATAAAGCAATTAAGAGTATGAAGACAGGGAAAGCCCCCAGCCCATCAGGAATCACTGCAGAGATGCTCAAAATATCTGGCAGTGTCGGCTATAGCCTAGTCATCCGTATTGTTAACCAGGTTATACACAAAGGAGTCATACCCAATGACTGGTGTAGCAGCACCTTAGTCAACTGTTACAAAAGCAAAGGTGACGCTTTAGATACAAATAATTACAGAGGTATCAAGTTGTTGGATCAGGTAATGAAGGTCACAGAGAGGGTCATAGCCCAACTAATTAGGGAGAGAGTCAGTCTAGATGAGATGCAGTTTGGATTTGTGCCAGGGAAAAGCACCACTGATGCTATATTTCTGGTAAGACAGCTGCAGGAGAAATACCGAGCCAAAGATAAACCTCTGTACCTAGCTTTCGTTGACATGGAGAAAGCCTTTGACAGGGTCCCCCGATCCCTTATCTGGTGGTCAATGAGGAAACTAGGGATAGATGAATGGTTAGTGAGAGCTGTGCAAGCCATATACTGAGATGCTGTCAGTAAGGTGAGGGTTGGCAACGAGTACAGTGAAGAATTCTGGGTATGGGCCCACTAAGGATCAGTCCTCAGCCCCCTCCTATTCATCATAGTCCTCCAGGCAATAACAGAAGAATTCAAGACAGGATGTCCCTGGGAGCTCCTTTATGCTGATGACCTTGCTCTAATTGCTGAATCACTATCAGAACTAGAGGAAAAGTTTCAGGTGTGGAAGCAAGGATTAGAATCGAAGGGCCTTAGAGTCAACTTAGTTAAAACCAAAGTCTTAATAAGTAGGAAGGCAGACAAACCACAAATCCATTCAGGTAGATGGCCCAGCTCAAACTGTAGAAAAGGCATAGGTAGAAACTCCATAAGATGTATCCAGTATATGCTATGGACACATAAGAGGTGCAGCAATATCAAAGGAAGGCTAACTGGGAAGATAGTTTTTCTCTGTGGAAAATGCTCAGGTGCTATAAACACTGAAAATGTACAGAGAACAGCTTCTGTCATATTCCAGGGAGAAAAACTACAAGTATTTGATAGCCTCCATTACCTAGGAGACCAAGTCAGTAGCGGGGAGGGGGTGCTCTGAAAGTGTAGCTACTAGAATAAGAATAGCCTGGGCAATGTTCAGAGAGCTCCTACCTCTGCTGATGACAAAGGGCCTCTCACTCAGAGTAAAAGGTAGACCGTATGACATGTGTATGAACAGCCATGCTACATGGCAGTGAAACATGGGCCGTGACTGCTGAGGACATGTGTAAACTTGCAAGGAATAAAGCCAGTATTCTCCGCTGGATGTGTCAATGTGCATACATAACAGAGTGTAAGCACCCTGAAAGAAAAGTTGGATTTAAGAAACATCAAATGTAGTGTGCAAGAGAGTCGACTGCACTGGTATGGTCATGTGTTGCGAATGAATGAGGACAGCTGTGTGAAAATGTGTCACACCCTAGCAGTTGAGGGAACCTGTGGAAGAGGTAGACCCAGGAAGACCTGGGATGAGGTGGTGAAGCACGACCTTCAAACATTGGGCAGATATACACGTCTTTGAGGCGGTCAGCGCTGTGTGTAACATGACCCATCATATAGTTGACAGTCAAATGAATGGAAGTGTAATGGAGATATTGTACGTAAATGGGTACATTCTGGAAATGGGCTGCAATGGGAGACGGCAACAGAGAAGTGAACTGTTGAAATTTTGCAGAAGGCAAAGAGTTGACATTGAGTTGCTGGTGTGGCTGTAGAATAAGAAACAAAGTGAGCCTATGCAGTCACATAAGAATATGTAGTAATGAATTACTTGAAAAAATAAGGCATAATGGCTTACTGTGTGGTATGTATATAGTATGTCTGCATTTTTGTATGCAAAATATAAGCAAATGAACGAAATAGAAGCACAGGTATGGAACTGCTAATTTAACAGTAAATGCCACAATAATTATTACAGAGAGACAAACAATTATATATATATATATATATATATATACACACACACACATACATACATACATATATATATATATATATATATATATATATATATATATGCCAAATGCTGTGTGTGAGAAGACCCAGCAAGCCAATAAAAAGAACTAGATTAATAGAATTGTGGGGATGCATACTTAAATATAAAAATGTTAAATTGGACACTAAACTCCACTTGCGAAGACCTGTTGAGGCAAGTGAAATCAAAATTGAGTTAAATTCAACAACTGGCACCCATGCCAACGTCGTCTCCTTCATTGGACACGAAACTCAGCTTGCGAAGACTTATTGGGGCAAGCGAAAACGAAATCGTGATGGCACTTGTGCCCAGCGTTGCCTTTCTGGCACTTGTGCCCGCAGCATATGTAAGGACTTTCGAGCGAGATCGTTGCCAGTGCCCCTGGACTGGCTCTTGTGCGGGTGGCACATAAAATACACCATTGCTAATACCGCCTGACTGGCCTTCGTGCGGGTGATACGTAAAAGCACCCACTACACTCTCTGAGTGGTGGCGTTAGGAAGGGCATCCAGCTGTAGAAACTCTGCCAAATCATATTGGAGCCTGGTGTAGCCATCTGGTTTTACCAGTCCTCAGTCAAATCGTCCAACCCATGCTAGCAAGGAAAGTGGATGTTAAACGACGACGAAGACGATAAGCAAATTAATATTTATAGTAAGAAAATATATTTTGAAAAATGTCTGTTTCCATGCATGAAAGAACCACATAACCATTAGAAAAGGAGTCATCATGGTAACCAAATAAGATTTTACAAAACAAAGAAAAGAAATCAAAGTATGGGAATAAGTACTAAACACCACACACCTTACTAACCCCAGTAGTTCCTGATATAAAAATATGATCAACACTAGAATGTGAGGATGAGATTGAGGAGAGTTTCGTGCAAGGAAAAATTTAAATATACACAACAAACATCACAACAAGATGATAAAGCAGCAAAATGAACAGTAAAAACTAAGAAAATAAACAAAATAATGTCATTGAAGAAAAGTGAATATATGACACTGAAAACAAAAAAGATTTTATAAGAATGAAAAAGATTGAAAAAAATTAGTGTCTTTCAGTAGAAAAAAAAATAATCAAAACAACCCACAGCCTTTAAAAAATTACCAAGAACTGACTTGTCATAAATCAAAGATAAGAGATGATGAACTGAATGAGGTACACACCAAATTATCAAACTGAAATTTCTCACTTGGAGAAAGAAAACAAAATTCCTGCAATTGTTATTATGCCAGAAGTAGAAGGGAGATAATTTCAAGAAAATTGAAAATTAATCTATATGCCTAATGAGGCAAGGTGAAAAGCTATCGCCATATTTTGGTGCTATTGGATCTTAGCCTCAAAGCGTAGTCTACTGAAGCCTGCTTGAACAGTCAACAAAAACATTTACTGATAAAAAACAATTTCGTTTCATTGGAAACCTCTGTCAATTACTTCTGAATTTTTGTTTTCTTTCTTCAACTTTAATTGATAGTTTAAATAAACTGAGAAATATTTGCAAACTTTTTTCAATACATCATCCTTTAATCCTTTAGTTACCATATTTTTGTTTAAATACACTACATTGGCTTTAGTTAATTTTGAAAATAATGAAGAATTTAGTATAATAACTTCATAATTATTAAATTAGTGTTTGAAATATAAACTGAGATAAAGTTTTGATAGAAGGTTTAAAATTAGATCATTTTAAAGGTTTGTATCCTAGGACCAGGGGTAATCACCAACGATCAAGTGCATTAGTATCAAAAGGGTTAACATACCTAAAATTCATGCCACTGATCCACTTTTTTCCTTTAGTTCATTTTACTGAGATTAAAGCCAAACATAGGCAAGCTGACGAAATGCAATTATAAAAAATAATATAATAAAACCATTTATGTGTCTTTTACATGGTTATGAATTTACTGATACAATATCAGATATTTTCTTTTGCTAAGGTTCTGATTGGATAGACTCAAATATAGAAGTTTATCAATCCTATGGAATAATGCCTTTAGTTCAATGTTTTTGGATATCTTCACGAAACCTTTGATAGATAAATATATTTTTTCTTACAATACCTTTTACTTTAGCTAATTTTTCACCATTCAACTGTGTATTTTCTACTTTTGTAACATCTCGCACCTAATAAAAAATTAAAGACACATGCTTAATACATGAACAATTTATACAAATACTAAAGTCCTATCAATTAATATTATTCTGTTAAACGTTTTACAACACGTCTTATTCTCTTAGATGATATTCTTTCAAAATGTCTGTTACACCATATGAAGGGTTTAAAAAAATTCTTTTTAATGATTTGGTGGCTTAAAACATTACATCCGAAGTATCCCATCATTTTAACACCAAATGTATACACTGTACCTCTTCATTTAACTCATGCAGCTTGTATTCCATTAAATCCACACAGGTAAGACCAAATTAATTTGAATTATAAAAAGTATAGGTGTCTGAGTTGCTCTGAACCATTAAATTTCAAATCAGGCATTCATTCACTGTATATAGATGAAGAACACTGTAAATACTAAAAGTATCTATTTCAGTGTTATAATTATCTCACTGCATTTACTCCTACAGAACTAATTTAATTTCAAAATAAATTTGGTGTCATTGGTTCAACAATGAATATTTTATTTCATAAAATTGAATTTCCAATAGAGCCTCTAATCGAGATTCCTCAATTTAGTTTTGACATTAATGTATTTAACATCAAGGATGAACACATTAAAACATAACATGAACATAACTTTAGAAAAATCTGCAAAATGGGAAATTATACTAACCTCTGATTTATGATTAAAATGTACTTTGCGTTTGATTCCTTTCTTCACAACAGCTAAAGAACGATTTGGTAATGATGTGTCTTCTCTGCACACTGTTACTATGAAATAAGCCATTGGAAAGAAACAATAAAGCAACAAAACTCATAATCTAAATAAAATTTGAATATGATTTCTAGTATAAAATAATATGCTAATAAAATTATGTAATTGGTATTCTTTGATCATCAAATGGGAAATGTTACTGGATACATTGTTGAATGTATGGGGCAGATCCAGCTATCAGCTGTGTCCCTTGTGGAAATTAAAGTTAGGGCTAGGGTCTCACATCTGCCATAGCCCAAGGACAAGAAGTCTATTAGTTTGGTGTTTTAGGGAAAGGGGTTGGGTGGTGGACAAAATTGAAAGGGCTGAGAATTAACACATTCCTCTTTAGCCAAGCCCTCAACATTTTTTAAGTATTGCTTCAAAAGGAAAGTGACAGTGGAGAAAGATGTGCTGCTTTCCAGCAAATTTGTTGAAAGATGGATGAGAGAGAGGAGCATGGTCCATGTGAACAGGCTTCCTCTGAAGTTGTGCCTGTTGATTGGAGGACAATTGATACAGGGCATGTGCCTTAGTGGTCAGGATGACCACAGTTTTATGGCTCTCAGAGGTCTCCCCACTTTTGGGAAACTATTCCTGGTTTAAATTTTTTCTTTTTACATGATTTTACGCAATCCCACATTTTTAGTAAGTTGAACAGCATGTTCGTGTACTAAAAAAGTATTGGTCATTTTATCCCTAACTTTGCTTTGGATACAGTGTACCCAGTGTAAGCTATGGGCACACAAGAGGTGCAGTGGATAAATAAAAAAGTTATCAGAGAAAGATGGTTTTTGTATGTAGAAGATGCACAGGATCCCTAAAAAATTTACAGACTCATGGAATTGATTCTCTTAAATGCCGCGGTGGCTCATTAGAGGTAGCAGATATCTGCTGTCTTGGGGACCAAATTAGTAGTGGGGGATGCACGGTGAGTGTGACAGCTACAATAAGAATAGGATGGAGGAAATTCAGAGAGTTGTTACCTGTGTCAGTCATGAAAGGTTTCTCTCTCTGAGTGAAAGGAAGAGTGTATGA
>NC_142936.1:34306654-34404154 GCF_046866305.1 Octopus bimaculoides | reverse complement strand
TGGTTAAAATTTTTACATACTAATCACATTGTTTATAGGATAAAGAACTCCAAGAGAGAAATATACTGATCAACAACCTTTACACCTATCCACGCCCTCTTGAGAACATTGAAACAAGATAAGCAAATTTTTATACTAACACCATGACATGTTTGACTAATAACCTACACCTTCCAAATACAAACAGGAAATACCCTCAATAACATCAACAGCAAGTAAAGAAGCTCACTGACCAGCTAAAATGCAACACCTACTTACATTCTTTTGTGAACCCTTAAAAATTCTATTACAAAAAATGCTAACACCCAATTACTGAGTTTTTAAATGCAGGATTAAACTTTGAACTTTACATTGCCAAAGCAAAGGATTAAATCCAATAAAACTAAAAATAGCTAAAACCAAATGACACACCTGTTGACTAAAAAACTTTCTCTACCTACTCCTTTTTGTGAACAACTAAAAAAACAATGCCATGGCCTGAAACTGACACCTAAATATTCACACCAGTTTACAAAGTCCTACACACATGAATAAGTTCTGAACAAAAAGATAACCCCCAATTTAATCAATAAAAAATCCTTCACAAAACCTTTCCATCATAACTCACCTTACAACCAAATTTTCATTAAACCCCACAAACCCCAGAAAAATTTCATCGAAACAGAGACTGTATAAAGCCAAGTCTGATGATGGCTTAGCTGAATGAAACTTCGAAGACACTGTCAATACTATTCTTGTGAAAGAATAATAAATTTGTACTCTACAGAAGTATGGCATAATCCTTCAGATTAATGTAAAATTGTATTTTTTTTTTATATCTGAACAAAAAAACAAGCATCAATATACATATATATACATGCACACACACACACACACAAATAAAACATTACAGTTAGCTATGACAAACAAAACATTACAGTTAGCTACGACAAACAAAATAATGATCACTCTGTAAATTTTATTTAATGATAATGTTGATTTTAAGAAAATTCTTACGTGTATAATGTGTATCTTTTGCCACAGCAGACATCAGATTCTTCAGTTTCTCAATGATGTTTTTCAGTTTACCATTTTCTTGAAAACTTCTTTCGAAATGAATGAAAGTAAAAGAAGAAGAAAAATAAAGAAATTACAATATTCATGGGGTCTTAAATGTCAAGTTCCTTATAATCATTTTATTTTTAACATTTTTTTAAAAATCTTTGTGTTTGGTATTCAAGATTGACTCAGTATTAGTATATAATTTCAAAGAACACATTATTAATTTAGTTATTATTGGTTTACAAAACTTTAAAATGTAAATGCCATATTTCTTAGTGTGGTTAATGGTAGAGCAGTAAAGAAATAAAAGTAATTAAGTAGAGGAAAGAGAATATTCTTGATAGAGCAAGTGATAGACATGTATCGAAGGTTAGTTAAGGCAAATACTTTCCCAGTAAAATTGACAGTTTGATGTGTATGTGAATGTGTCAGCTTAAACGGTAGACATTTTACATGAAGAATTTGCAGCAACTTAATAAACTGTCACTGATCAATTGACTGCATAATGCAAATATGAAAGATATGTGGTGTAGAAATGCAACCATATATCTTAAGTATTAGCCTCTGTATATATATTTAAATGACAACTAGACTACCCATGACCCATTGGGTCACTAATAGTTCAAGGTACACGAAAAAATGTGTTTCTCAGGAATCCGTGGTCCAATTTACGCAAAACTTGTGTTATTCTGTATGTATTCACATTTCAATGGTACCTTACTTTCAAAGCATTTTACCCCATTATACACCAGTTTGGCTATTTATAAAGGTACCCCAAAAAATGCGTATCTTGGTCCAATTTACACAAAACTTGTTTTATTCCATTTGTATTCACAAAAAAAACTTGTGAAACAAAACTCTGTTGGTGGGGAAACTCAGAGTTTCGGTGAAAGCACGCAAAATAACCTGGAAAAGAAAAAAAAACTGTGAAACAAAACTCCAAGGTCCCCACCACACCTCCACTCCTTTCTTTTCCAGAAAAGAAGTTGCTTGTGGCAGGTTTGGAGGTCAAATACGTTGAATGCACTTGAAAAAAACCATGGAAAAAAATTATTTAACACCAAGGCATGAACGGTTCTTTTACAAAATGTTTACCATATTTTTAAAGTCATTTTCACTTAAAAATCTTTTAAATATGCCAAAAAATTTTTGTAATGGTATTCACTTGAAAATAATTTTTTTTTAAATTAAAATATTGTCTGTTTAAAGAAAGTTAAATATAAATACTGTACAAACAACTTGTGTTTTTAAAATCACATTCACTTCAAAATATTTCTAAATGATTAAAATATTGTGTTTAGCAAAAGCGAAAATAGAAACATTTACTGTAAAAACAACTCGTATTTTTCGTAGGCAAGTTAAAATCTCTAAGACTTTTGCCCAGGTTGTGAAGTTTGTCTTCAAAATACAGAAGACATTGATCATAATGTCTCTAATCGAAAGGTTAAAGTTTCTTCCCTTTCAGGGCTATGTTACTTTCAGAGTATTTTCCCATTGTGCACCATTTTGGGTATTTATGAATACCCCCAAAAACCACCCCATATCTCAGGAATCCATGGCAAAACTTGTTTTATTCTGTGTGTATTTCACATTTCAGAGGTACTTTAATTCATAGTATTTTCCCATTATGCACCAGTTTGGCTGTATTAAATGACAGGCAAGCAAGCAACAATCAATTAGAAAGTTTTAGTAGTATATAGATTACATTGATGTGGAGAGGAATAAACATGACTGACATGTTAAATGTAAATATAAGTACTGGTCAAATATTCAGGCAAGTAACTGTTTCCTACCTCAAATTATGTGACCTTGTGACAATGTTAGAAATCATCGTTATTAATAGTCATCACTGTATTTTCTGTTAGCTTTCAATCCTCATATTCTTCTATTTATTTCTAAGTCTTCATACTTAGGCAATTTCTCAAACTCTTTCAGGAAGATGAATTGATATGTTTGGAACTGAAATTACTATTAAGAACATTTTTCTTCTCTGGCATGTTTGTAGCATGTTTTTCTCTTCCAGTTTTGGAATATTAGAACCGTTTTCATTGTACACATCTACCCATTTTGTTGAGCCTGCTGATTCTTTTCCTTTCTTTTTTTGTTAAGAATGGCACTCTAAGATCACATAGTCAATTATTTCTTTGTGTACTGTACATAACGAACGATTGCAAATTCTTTTTCCTTATAAGTAATTTTTTTTGCTGGATCAACACTCATCTTGAGCTGCTGTCAAACTTTAAACTTGAAATTCAGAATCAGTGTCATCTTAGTGCTTTTACTTTGGTACTGATATAGTGTTGACTGTATAAAGTTCTTTCTATTAAAGTGTACCCTCTCAACCTTTGTCTTATTGGACTCATTCACAAGGCAGCTGAGCAACAGAGATAGCACACACTATCTCCATTAAGGAGCTCTATCCACTCCTCTTCTAGAAAGATTTTGTGACAAGAAACAACTTCCGAATTGGTCCCATAGTGACCTAACTATAACATTCATTCATACCTTCAAACATATCATCATCATCGTTTAACATCCGCTTTCCATGCTAGCAAGGGTTGGACGATTTGACTGAGGACTGGTGAAACCGGATGGCAACACCAGCCTCCAATCTGATTTGGCAGAGTTTCTACAGCTGGATGCCCTTCCTAACGCCAACCACTCAGAGAGTGTAGTGGGTGCTTTTATGTGTCACCCGCACGAAGGCCAGTCAGGCGGATGTTTAATGTTTTCAAAACTAATAATAAAGTGGTTCATTGTACGATGAGGTTATTGAACATATTACATCATTAAAGAAGAATAGAACTTACACATATAACTAATTTAAGTAAGCAAAATTATATGGTTTCTTATTTTACAGTGTGCACATAAGAAAAATACAGCTTATTTTAGAATGCTTACAATTTATAGGGTATTATTAATTCAATTAACCTTAGTGCCATATATCTATATCCCAACTGAATTAAGTTTACATTATTTACATTTTGAATCCCGCATTTTGAATAGAAATACACAGTTTCTATGCCTAATTTGAGTATATACTAATGTTAGTCATAGTATGGTCAGTGTGGCAGCACACCCAATAACGACAACCATCATATGCCACTGAACTAAACACACATGTCTCGTTAGAACACCAAATACTGTGTCAGAATAATAAACCTGTAGGCTATATGCAATGACTGAAACGACGCAGTTATTCTATATATCGTTAGCAGCAAGATTTAACTGGTATGTGGCCACTGGTCACATGCTACAGAAGAAGCACAGTATGCAGTTCCAGCGCCCATGCTAGATGGTTCTTGTCTGCTATGATATATGTCTATGCTTTTATACACCATGTCATCATCATCATCAAGGCAAATACTGTAATATTTGATTTTCTAACAAGACATCCATGTTAAGTTGGATTTAAAGATTGCTTTTTGGTGTTAATACTGCTTCCATCCCTAATAATTATTCTTAATAAGCCTGCTGGCTATTTGCAACATCAATGGCTGAAAACACACTGTTTTCTGTATATTGTTGGTGATGATATTTCGGTTGTATGCGGTCACTGGATGCATGCTACTGAAGAAGCACAGTATGCTGAAATCACATGATCTAGTTCTGACACACATGCAAGACAGTTCTTGTATGCTATAATATATGCACCATGCATCTATAAGAGAGGACCTCTCAAGCTGAATACCGCAGTATTTGGAGTTCTAACAGGACATCCACAATGTTAGATTTAAATATTGTCATATATATGAACATACATTCAAGCATATATGCAGAAATATTTTCTTTCTTTTACTCCAGTGACTTTAGCAACTGAAGGGAGATATGTTACATACAGTACTGACATTTCCAGGAAACCAAAATATTGCTCAACTTCATAAAATAGAATTGTGCAGCACCTCCAGCCAATCCAGAGGAATGCTGAACCAACATCTAAAATCATCACATGCCTTTCACATACTTGATGTAGTTATAACTTGGAAATTTGTGCTTCCTGCTTGCAGCACAAAATAATTTGTTTGATTGATCATAGGGCAATGTTCCCATATCTGTAAAAACATGACTATATCTGTCACCTAAATTATTAAAATTTCATCTACAGACTAGCTTCCATTATTCAAATCTACTTCAAGACACTACTCCTTTTTCTAAGTTACTACTGCTTCTTAAAACTTGTGCACACTTTCACACTCATACCTGTGACATTTTTTCTTCCATTCATCTATATTGACTCTCTTCTTGACCTCATACTAACCATACTTCTCCAAATCATTCTTCATATAATGCATCCACCTACAACATTTTATCTTATCAGGTCCTAAACATTGACAGCAATACCATCAAATAATCTTACTCCTCCAGACTGGACAGGGCTATGCGTGAAATTACACATTTATAACCTTTACAATATATACCCAAATGGTACTGAAGTCTACAGCATCATGCATAAAAAAGTTGGCTAACTTTTATAGAAGTGATTAAAGTCAAAAAAAAACAATGCAGTCCTGCCAAAAACACAACTCTGATGTAGTAAATTATTTCAACAGATAAAACAATGTTGAATTTCAAAACTGAATGAAATAGTACTGAAGGAAATATCTTGGATAGAAATTGCTCTTCAAATAAAGCTGCTTATTTTCAAGAGAACATCACACAGGGGGGATTACCAATGGATTCAAACATTATTAAAAGGGAAACAATAAGTTGATGAAAGTTAAAAAGAATTTAAATAAGCTTGTGCTTATGGCTAAAAATAGTCTAGGAAGTTATTTAAAATGAAATTTACCTCTTTGTTAAAGCAACATTACACATTGGACAAGGTACTTGTCTTTTCTTGTGAATAAACTCATTGATGCAAAATCTATGAAAATACAATATAAAGAAAACAATAAAGAGACAATCAAAAGAAGTAGTAGGAATAGCAGCATCAGTATGTTACAGAAAAATGTTTGGATTACTTTGAATCACATTCTTTAAAATGATTCACTTTTAATAGTAGTCAGGACTCATAAAATAAAAAGATTTTCTGGTGAAGTGTAAAGACACAGAGTGAAAAGAAACAAGCATCTTGAACAATTATTTTAAATAATATATAACATGAACTTTCTTTGGCATTTCAATTTTTTTTATTAAGATAAACAAAAACAAGTTGGAAATTCTTCATTAGCAAGGGAGATATCTTCAGTGAGATTTAATATACATTATTTACATTTGATGGATATTTGTCCTCATCTTGTTTGTTGTTAACACAATGTTTCAGCTGATATACCCTCCAGCCTTCATCAGGTGTCTTGGGGAAATTTCGAACCTGGTCTCTCATTCCTAAGGTATTTTTCGATGTTGTTGTTATTATTATTATTATTATTATTATTATTATTCAGGTCACTGCCTGGAATCGAACGCAGAATCTTGGGGTTAGTAGCCTGTGCTCTTAACCATTATGCTATATGCCAGTGGGCAATTATAGAGTGAACTTTAGGGCTTATAAATCTAATATTCCCCTATCCTTCCTTAATACCAGTTCCCATATGCTGTTCATATCTGCACTCGGTCTGCTTAGGAAGTTGTGTCCTAGCATATGTGCTGCTTCTTTTAGTTTTTGTATTTTCTGGTGGTGTTCTCTGTCTATTATTTTAACTTCATCCCACGGGGTAAGGTGGTCTCCATTTCTCCATACATGATCAGCTATAACCGATTTATCAATATCTTCTCATGTCACTGCTTTGCGATGTTCCTCTACCCTTCTTTTGAGGGGGCGACATGTTTCGCCTTTGTATAACCTACCACAGCTGTATGGAATGGAGTACACGCAGTTCTTGGTCATGTTCTCTTCTATTGGTGGTTTTACTTGAAGGAGATATTTGCGAAGTGTTGTATTACTTTTGAATGCTGTCCTGACGTCATATGGGCAGCATATCTATTGTATCTGTTAGAAGAGGCCTTTCACATAGGGTAGACAGACTGTGGACAGTTCATTAGTTTCATCCTCTCTTTTCTTTATAATTGGAGTGGAGACTATGCTTTTGGGGTAGTTGTTGCTTAACAGATTGTTACTGAGCTTGACCATTTCTTCGTGGTGGGTATCAAGATCGCTGCTTGTATTCATTGCTTGATGCTTTAGGCACTGAGCAATTCCTCTCTTTACACTGTATGGATGGTGGGAGTTGAAGTTGAGGTATCGTCCAGTATACGGACGCCTGCAGTATACGGATGTCCTGAATCCATACTTGGTGCATGTTATTATGTGTTTGTACATATGTATATCTGTATGTATATATGTTTATGTGTATGTATATATATATATATATATATATATATATATATATGGGAGAATGTACGATAAAACAACAAAAGGATGTATTAGTATGACGCTCGGGAATACGGAAAGTCTTTAACGTTTCGAGCTACGCTCTTCAACAGAAAGAATACGGAGACAAGGAGAAAAAAAATTGAATAGTGTTCAGTCAACGGTCAATCATAGTAATAGCTGACCGGAAGTTAGAAATTATACACAGGAGAGCTAAGAAAAGGGGGAGATAACAAAGGGGGGAGAAAGAACGGTGATCGAAGAACGAGGGGCTGTGTGTGTGGGAGATAGAATGCTGGTGATCTTGACGTATGTATGTGTGAAAATGGGGAAGGGAGAAAGGAGTTGGTCAGTTGTAGTGTGTGCATGGTGTGATGTGAGGGTGTTGGTGTGATGTGATGGTGTTGGGAGGTGGGGAAGGCATGGGTGGAGTGTGGGTTAGGTTGAGGTGGGGGTAGGGGTAGGGGTAGGGGTAGGGGTATATGGATATGGGTGGGTGGTGGATGTAAGGAATTGGATGGGGTGGAGTGAGAAGGTAGAGTAGGAGTATGTTGGGGTGTGATGGGATGAGCTTATGAGGGGGGGGTTGACGATGAAGGGGAGGGGAAGGTGGATGTAAGAGAGGGGGAAGGTGGGTATGGGAGGGGGAGGAAGAGAGGAAGAGAAAGAGAGTGAGAGAGAAAAGAGTGAGAGAGAAGAGAGTGAGAGAAAGGGAAAGAGAGAAAAGAGTGAGAGAGAGTAAGAGAGTAAGGTGGGAGGTGGGGTAGGAGAGGGGAGAGATAGGTGGTAGGAGAGAGGGTGGGGGAGAGAGGCAGGGGGAGGGGGCTTAGATGAAGAGGGGAGGGGAGTTGAGCCCATGTGGCGCAAAGGAGCGAAGCGAGTAGATTAATCCCTGTTCACGGCGCAAACGGGAGTCCAGATGGCCCCTGTGCATGGACAATCCAAACACGGACAGGTGTTGCTGCAAGGAGTGACCGGCAGAGCGGAAGTGGCGTGACACCGGGGTGTCATTGCCAACGTCGATGTCCCGGAAGTGTTCCGCGAATCGGTCAGCCAGGTGGCGTCCCGTTTGTCCGATGTACAGAGAATGGCAGAGAGAGCAGGAGATGATGTTGGTAGAAGTGCAGGTGAAGGAGTCGGTGATGCGATAGGGTCGGTGATGGGTGCTGGTGAGGAGGGTGGTGTTGGAGAGGTAAGGGCAAGTGCGGCAGCATGGGTAGGAGCAAGGGAACGAGCCAGGTTGGGAGGTTGGGTTGGGGAAGAAGCTATGTATGTATGTATGTATGTATGTATTTATATGTATATATATATATATATGTTTATATGTGTGTGTGTATATATATATATATGCGAGTAACAATAAATACAAAAAAGGGGTTTTTTTTGTATGATTGTGTATAGAGGAATATATTATTTTGTTTAAAAGAGTTCCAACACTGTCTGTTTTTTATGTTTTATTTATATTCCTGCAGAACCAATGTGGGGTATAGAATATGGAATATACAATATATAATATAATATACAATAGGAGTAGCTGTGTGGTAAGTAGCTTGCCTACCAACCACATGGCCTCGGGTTCAGTCCCACTGCGTGGCATCTTGGGGAAGTGTCTTCTACTATAGCCTCGGGCCGACCAATGCCTTGTGAGTGGATTTGGTAGACGGAAACTGAAAGAAGCCTGTCGTATATATGTATATATATATGTGTATGTGTGTATGTGTTTGTATGTCTGTGTTTGTCCCCCCACCATCGCTTGACAACCGATGCTGGTGTGTTTACGTCCCCGTAACTTAGCGGTTCGGCAAAAGAGACCGATAGAATAAGTACTAGGCTTCCAAAGAATAAGTCCTGGGGTCGATCTGCTCGACTAAAGGTGGTGCTCCAGCATGGCCAGTCAAAAGACTGAAACAAGTAAAAGAGTAAAAGAGAATATATAATATAAAATAAAATAAAAATGGATGGCACCATGAAATAAAGTATTGAATGTAGATGAAATATTGAGTGTTCAATATAAAGGATCAAATATATAAATATAAATATATAAAGGCGACTCGAGTTTCAGGGCTATTTCCCTTCGTCATGGCCGGTATGACAGGTATGTATGTATGTATGAACGAGAGGTATTAGTATCCAGAGGACCCAAGGGGGCAGATGAAGTTGAAGTATCGTCCAGTATATTGACGTCCTGCAGTATACGGATTCCTGAATCCATGCTTGGTGCGTGTTATTAATATGTTCAGGAATGCTAGCTGATTGTCTTTTTCTTTTTTCATTGTGAACTGTATGGATGGTTTTATTGAGTTCACATGATCTAACAGCACTTGGACATCTTCCTGGTGGGGCCAGAGTATGAAGATGTCATCAACATATCGCAGCCATAGGGTTGGTTTTAGTGGTGTTGATCCTAAAGCCAAATTCTCAAAGTATTCCATGTGTACATTGGCTATTATTAGTGGCTTCCGTGCTAGTGGCCTGTAAATAGCACCATTAGAGCGTAATTGTTACCAGCGTTGCCTTCTCGCACTTGTGCTGGTGGCACGTTAGAAAATCATTTGAGCAAGGTCATTGCCAGTGCTGCTGGACTGGCTCCCGTGCAGGTGGCACATAAAAAACACCTTTTTGAGCGTGGCTGTTGCCAGTACTGTGTGACTGGCCCTCGTGCCAGTGACACGTAAAAGCACCCACTACACTCTCGGAGTAGTTGGTGTTAGGAAGGGCATCCAGCTGTAGAAACTCTGCCAGATCAGATTGGTGCCTGGTGCAGCCTTCTGGCTTGCCAGTCCTCAGTCAAATTGTCCAACCCATGCTAGCATGGAAAGTGGATGTTAAACGATGATGATGACATGACAAGGATACAGCAAAATAAATTCTTTATTAAAGATATATTCAGATTTTATACGAATGTCAAGAACTGATCATTAAAAGGCATAATACTTACTTGCAGAAGTGGTGATTACATGTTGTAGAAACTGGGTTAGTCATTAAATCCAAACTAAAATCAAAACAAAAACAACAGCAATGAGCCTTTAAATGAGAGACTTAGATTAAATGAGAAAACTTTGAGTTTTTTTATGCATAGATGTACATTACATTTTAATGAAGGACCTAATCATAAAAAGAGAGCCGATAGTATTAATGTTTTCTTTAAGCAAACATCTTACTACACAGTGCATGTGTGACTGTATGTTAAGAAGTTTGCTACACAACCACAGGGTTCTGGGTTCAGTTCCAATCTGTGGCATCTTGAGCAAGTGTCTTCTAGTATTGCCTCAGACCAACCAAAGCCTTGTGAGTGGATTTGGTAGATGGAAACTGAAGGAAACAGAGGAGAGAGAGAGAGAGAGAGGAGGGAGTGAAAGTGAGAGTATGTATGTGTGCATGCTTGTGTGTGTGAATGTATGTTACTGTCTCTGACATCATGTAACAGTTGTAAGCAATAGCAATAAATTTGGGGGAAAATGCTCCTTTATCCATATATTATATAAATTAATGAAAAATCAGTGCATATCATATGATTGATGTTCTGTAGCCAGTGTGACGAAATTATGTACACAATGTATCGGCATCATCATCATTGTTTTAACATTCATTTTTCTATGAACTCAGCGGTTCAGCAAAAGTGACCGATAGAATTAGTTTTAGGCTTACAAAGAATAAGTCCTGGGATCGGTTTGCTCCAGCATGGCTGCAATGAATGACTGAAACAATTAAAAGAATATTATATATATATATATATATATATATATATATACGATTATGAATTTGTGTTGCAAGATGCCTGATATGAAACCCTATGTTGAAACCGATATTGTTATATTTCGGGATGGTCATTTATTATTTTTTTTCCCAAATAGACACACACACTATATATTTGTTTTTCACTTGCTTTTTATTGTTCTTATATTCCCAGCCTGAGGTCTGCAAAGGTAGTACTAGGGGGTCTGTGAACTAAATTCAAAATTTAATTTATATATATATACCCTTCCCAGATCGTCAATAACTGATCGATTCCAGCACAAATCCAGAGACAGAAGATTTGCCCTAGGTTCCGCCCCACCCCCACCCACTCCGTTTTCCACAGGCAAAATGCATTTCCCACACATTATGAGGCCAATTAAGACGATTGTCACGAAAAAATACACAGGAGACGGTGACGGAAAGGGGAATTTCCGAGGTTCCGCCCCAGCCCACCGTTTTCCGCGGAAAGAATGCATTTCCGAGAGCTTACGAGGTCAACTAAGACGATTGCACACCCACCCAAAAAAAAAACGTGGGAGAAAATTAGGTAATTTTTCAGATTAACACCCGCACGATTACGTAACCCTAACTCTAAAACCCTTACCCTAACACCCTAGTGGAAATCGCGCGGGTGTCAATAATTTACCGAAAATTATTTAGTACTGAAATCGATTCTGGTGTGAAACTATAAAGTTACCCTGCACTCTTCAACACTTGCACTAAGAATAAACACAAGCAAGTTGATGCAGATAGTTTATTCAGTGCCCCTCCGACTTAAAATTCATGCAACTGAAAAGACCACATTATTTATGGGATGACCCAGTATATATATTATTTCGTTCTTGGATTTGGTTTGCAAGATTCTTTATGTGAGTTCGTGTGATGAATATACTGTTGTCTGGGGAGAGTCATTCTCTTTTAGTGCCTTATAATTTAACACACGCTCCGGTGAAATTTCTACTTATTTCCTTCTTTGACACAACGAAAATTTTAGAAAAATAAAGGAAATAAGTGGAAATTTTACCGGTGTGTTAAATTATAAGGCACTAAAAGAGAATAACTCTCCCCAGACACAACAGTATATATGTATATATACACACACACAAGGATAAACATTAAAAGAGGTCCGTGAGAAAACTCATTTAAATAAAAGGGTTGGGAACAACTGAACTAAGAAGAACAGGAGGATATACGTGGAAAGAAGGTTGCTGAAGATGTCACAGATGCGCAACGAAAGATTTCCAGACAATGAACATAAGATAAAATAAAAACAATAATAAACGAGTGAAAAACAATATATAGTGCTAGTGTTTATTTGGAAAAAAAATGACCGTCCTCAAATATATTATATATATATATATATATATATATATATATATATATATATATATATATATATATATATATATATGCTTGTCTGTAAATATGTTTGTGTGTAAAGTTGGCTCACCAAATTGGACAGTCCATATTCTTCTTCATACTATTTAGAATTTTCTGAATCTTTTGCTGGCTCATTATGGAAGGGTAAAATGTGAATGTCGCAATGAAGTTTTTAATTTTTTTTTTCTTAGAGCAGCTACAAACTAAATCAAATTAAGTTATTTTTAAATTAAATCTATAATAATATTGACTACATAGAATGTTCCATGTTCTTTGAAATAAGAAACTTTTCAAACTACAAAACATTGTAATTCCGCCAAATTGTGTAGCTCTTGCGTGTGATGAGAGTAGCCTCCCTTGACCATTCTTGCCCAGTTTCGTTTCACCGAGATTTCAGCAGTTTTAAAATATTTACGTAGTCGGTCGAAGTAACAAGAGTTGATCTACATGCAGATGCGTCTTTCCAGTTTTATACCATGTCTCCACTAAACTGCATACTGCAGCGATAAATTGAATATGATGCAGTGTGACCATCTGGATATGTTGCACTCTCTCTATTGTCCAGTCTATTTTTATCCACCTGCAGGATCAAATTTGATCATTTTCAAGTTTCAAAAGTGAGGTCTAAAATGGGGTAAAATGAATGTCTAATTTCTTCTCTTAAACTACACAGTGAGTGAATATATCACGAAGAGGACACTCTAGCAGATCGTGAAGAAGATATAGATATTTTATGTTGAGTTTTTTATATATATATATATATATATATATATATATATTTAGTCGATGTTCGTTAATTTCGCATCGTGCTTTTTTTTCCTTGATCCTCTTTCATTTGACCTAGATATTAAATTTTTTTTTTTTTTACATATCTGATTTTTCTGATGTCTAAGGAAGGATGTTGATGTGTATGAGTCTGTTTTCTGGAGAACTGAAACAGTAAATTTACCTTATCTTGTCTTACTCATTTTGCCACAGCTAAATTTGCCTGTAATATGTTCAAAGAAATGGGCAACAATTTTCTGAAATAATGCTTTTAATGCAACTACGGAAAGCTATTTGCTTAGCTGGTATAGTTTTTGTGAGGTAGTGAACATTTGTAAAAAAATATATATTTTGTCTCAAAATCAAAATTGCAGTAAAAAACACCTAATCTCACCCCCCACCCCCAATGTTCGTTTGACCTCCTGTACAAAACGGAAGGGTCTGTTAAGGAACAACTTGTTGGAATCCCCAAATGGTGGAGATGGAGTATATGTAATCTGGGTATACCCCCCCCCTTTTAAATTTTGTTTTTTTTACGGAATCCTATGTTTCAGACCATGGAGAAGCCGATTCTGGAAAAAAATTTTCTAAATTTCGATTCCCCCCCCCCCGGTTTTTATATAGATCTACAGGGTAAACCTAACCCTAACCCTAACACTAGTTTTGTGAGATTTGGCTGTTATTTCTAGCATGTAAATAGCCTGCTTGGTGGGGGGGGGGGAATTGAAATTTTTCCAAAATTTTTTTTCAGAATCGTAATCTCCATAGCCTAAAACGTGGGATTCCGTAAAAAAAATTAATAAATAAGTGGGGGGGGGGGAAAGGTTCAGATTACATATAGTCCATCGCTACCATCTTTGTAGTCACTTAGGTACAGGGGCCAACTGAGAGTATTAAGAGCCCTTGGGCATAGTAGATTTAACATGTTGAGTACAGGTCCCTCAGCGCTCTGGGCCCTCGGGCAGTGCCCGATTGACCGACGGCTCAGTCCACTTCTGCTTGTGTAAAATAATGATTTATTTGTAAATTGAGTGAATGTGGCATGTTTCTATGTGATTCCTTTTTTGTATGAGAAGTCGTTATGTACAGATTTGACATCACTGTTTTGTGTATTTCGGAGTTCATTGAGGTTTGTTTTCTAGAGAATGAGGCCCAGGTAAGACTGCCTTAGTCCATGATGGATCTAATAAACTACACTTCATTGTATTAGCTACATACTGAACATGTGATTGCTTTATATTTGTGAGTTGTCTAACTCTCTAACCACCACTACAATGATCTCTGTTTTTCGTAATTGGCTAGTGTTGTACCATCTTCACTCAAGCTCACCTGCTAATATCTGTAAATACAAAATGATATAAAACTGACACTTAAATGGCAGTAAGTAGTTTGATAATCTACATCTCAGGACATTGGGCTGGCTAACACACTGTAGCAGGGTTTAAAACTGAAACTGCGTTAACGTAGTAACGAGAGATCACCGCTATCAGATGATGTCGACCTAATTGTCAGCCAATAGTATTTCATCAGCAGTCATTCAATTGTACGACAGTGTGTGAAAAATTTCTTATATTTCCCTCCAGAACTTGGCTAAGAATCTGAGTTGTGTTCCAAACTCAAATCAGAAGGTTCATGTGAAAACAGGTTTCTAGGTCACTGCTATATCTTGTTAAAGAAGCGTTTGTCCACCATGACTATATAATTTTCTACCCCTCACAACACAAATAAGTAACTGTTTAATTCTTAGCTGTAACACAACATATATTCATGACTCTACTGCTAAACAGTGATCCATCCTCCAGTAAGTAACCAGCGCAAATATTAACACAGTAGATCGACGTAATGATCTATAAAAACATTTAATATACTTTATAGTATGTTATGGTTGCGTAAATGAAAAACCATGTCCCAACAAATCTTTCATATGTATAGTTTATGTATAAATAAATGGTCTCATCAAAAATCGAAGATGAACTTGATTGTATATAGGAAACAGCTCAACTCAATTTGATCCTACCAAACAGTGAACATCCAGCTAACCAAATCTTCCACAATAGCAACACTAACAAATACTTAGAGGCTTGTATTTTAGGAGCCTTGTGCTTTAGCATGCACAAAAGTTATTTTTTCAAAGCATGTATTATAATCTCTTTCAACTCCTCCTGTGTACCTACTCTTACTATATATGCTGCACCCTTTCTTTCATTAACTTCTAATTTCACATTCACTTTCTTACAACTCTTCCTCTTTTCCTGGTAATCTGGCTCACTAGCTCATAATAATTCTGCTTGTCTTTCCATTACTTAGCCCGTCGGTAATGCTTTCACATGATTAGAGAAAAAGGAGAGAGGTGTCCATTATGTGAGGTAAAGGGAATCTAATTGTAATGCTTTCGTGTGATTTGTTGAAGGGAAAGAGGATGAGGTGATGAGTAAGACAAAGAGGGAGAGAGAAGCATCCATGACATGAGGGAGGGGAAACGCGGTTCAAAAAGTTAAAAATATAAGTTTAGCAGAGGGGTGAGGTTAAAGAAAGGCAGAGTTTCTACAGTTGGATGCCCTTCCTAACGCCAACCACTCCAAGAGTGTAGTGGGTGCTTTTACATGCCACTGGTACGAAGGCCAGTCAGGCGGTACTAGCAATGGCCATGCTCAAAATGGTGTATTTTACATGCCACCTGCACAGAAGCCAAACAGCTGCTCTGGTAATTTTCACGCTAGGATGGTGCTCTAAGTACTCCACTGGTACAGGTGCCAACACGATTTCGATTTCACTTGCCCCAACAGGTCTTTGCAAGCTGAGTTTAGTGTCCAATGAAGGAGAGGTTGGCATGGGTGCCAGTTGTCGGATTTGGTTCGATTTCGATTTCACTTGCCTCAACAGGTCTTCGCAAGCGGAGTTTAGTGTCCAATGAAGGAAAGGTACGTATAAGTGGGCTGGCAGAGGCCTCAGACTATGGTCTCACTTGGCTTGCCAGGTCTTTTCACGTACAGCATATTTCCAAAGGTCTCGGTCACAAGTCATTTCCTTGGTGAGGCCTAATGTTCGAAGATCATGCTTCACCACCTCATCCCAGGTCTTCCTGGGTCTACCTCTTCCACAGGTTCCCTCAACCGCTAGGGTGTGGCACTTTTCCACATGGCTATCCTCATCCATTCTCGCCACATGACCATACCAGCACAATCGTCTCTCTTGCACACCACAACTGATGCTTCTTAGATTCAACTTGTCTCTCAAGGTACTTACACTCTGTCTAGTATGCACACTGACATTACACATCCATCGGAGCATATTGGCATCATTCCTTGTGAGCTTACGCATGTCCTCAGCAGTCACGGCCCATGTTTCACTGCCATGTAGCATGGCTGTTCGTACACATGATTCATACAGTCTGCCTCTTACTCTGAGTGAGAAGCCCCTTGTGACCAGCAGAGGTAAGAGCTCTCTGAACTTTGCCCAGGCTATTCTTATTCTAGCAGCTACACTTTCAGTGCACCCTCCCCCACTACTAACTTGGTCACCTAGATAACGGAAGCTATCAACTATGTCTAGTTTTTCTCCCTGGAATGTGGCAGAATTGAACCTCCTATTACTTAACGCATGCAGATAAATGCAATTCCATAAAATATTCACACTTATTTACATGGTAAGTATATGGAATTTAACTGAAGGTTATATCATATGTGCAGGTATTTTTTTTCTTTTGGGGAAAAATGGAAAAATAACTGAATATTTATTTTATTAAGTCTATAAAACTGTGTAAAGTATATAAAGTGCATCAAGTAATCATCATATTCCAATTTCTTTCACTTTTCAATGAGTAGCAGATGAGCAACTATCTTTCCATACAGACACAACACAGGATACGCTTTCAGGCTTTTTGGATAAAGTTTTCAGAAATAACCCAATAAGTTCACCATTAATTCTATGAAATATTCATGGGTTCTGCTAGTGTTTACTTGTTCTTCAATAAAAGGATCTATATGAAGTATTACAAATTTCCTCTTCTCATATTATTTCAGCTCATCTTCTGCAGATGCACATTATTTGTTTCTAGAGAATTTAGTGATTATTCTAGAAATGTAAAGAAGGCTTAAAAGAAAAAGAAAATATGTTAGTATTAACATACTTAATGCTGGGGGTGGGTGCATTAAAAAATTAGCAAGAAATAACTATACAGTTAGGAAAAGCTACATTAATCAATGACTAAGATTATTCTAATTATTTTAGCATGCATGGGAACATGGGAGAGAATTCCAGATGTGTTCTAATACTTGTTTCAACTTTTGGTATAAGACCAGCAATTTTGAGGTAGGAGTGTTTGGTACTTATTTTATTGACCCCTGAAAGGATGAAAGACAAAGTCAACCTCAGTGGCATTTGAACTTGGAACATGAAATTCAAGAAATGCAACTAAACATTTCTCAGCGTGGTAACAGTTCTGCCAGCGCACCACCTTGGTATGTTTTAACGTTATTACTTCATTCATCAGCAAACTGTATACTTATTCTGAGCTCAGCTGAAGAGACTGAAATAGTAATGAAAGAAGCAGTAAATTATTTTACAATATGGTAGTTTGGTTAGTATAAAAAAAATAGAATCATTTAGACAATAAATAATTCCAAGATGTCATCTACAAGAAAAATAATACTTGACTATTTCCATATTTCCATCACCACTCCCACTGTGACCATTACAGCATCAACAACACCATCTTTTGGAGGAAATGCTGCCGCTAGCACACTCACCAGACTAAGTGATGTCACTGCCCATTCGGCTATCCAAATGACAGGATATATGTAAACTCACATTTCTTTAACTGTATCCTTCGGAAGATGGGTCTTTATACCTGAAATATATAAAGGTTTCTCAACTTTCCTGTCTGCATCGTTAGAAGCTTTCTTCATTTCCCTATCCATTTATTATTTATTTTAGTTGGATATTCCTAGACTAGCCCAAAGATAAAACTTAGAACCTGAAGATGGGTGGAAAGAATACTAATCAAAATACTGTGTCAGTATCGGTGACAGTAAATATCTATGATGAGGACAATTGTATAAAAACATATCATCATCTTCCTTTAACATCCATTTTCCATGCAGGCATGGGTTGGACGGTTTGATCAGAGCTGTCGAGCAGGGGAGCTGAACCAGATTTGGTTTGTTTTCTAAGGCTGGATGCCCTTCCTAATGCCAACAACTTAAGAGTGTGCTGGGTGCTTTTTATGTGACATTGGTACAGGTGCTTTTATGTGGTGCTGGCACAGGTACTTTTTTATGTGGCATCAGCACAGGGCTCTTGCAGGCCAATCCACTTTAGCAGGGAGAGCAGCATTAACACTACTGTAGAGGACAGGTCTTCTTGGGTACAGCAAGGTGCCAGATATTTCAGTCCTTTGTCATCTCTTTAAGGTTTAGTGTCCTGAGATTGTCTTTCAGTACTTCATCCCATGTTTTTCTGGGTCTCCCTCTTCTATGAGTTCTATCCACTTTGAGTGATCAGCATTTCTTTATGGAGCTGTCTACATCCATCTGCATCACATGACTAAACCAATGCAGTCTTCTCTCTTGCACACTGCATCTAATTCTTCTTATGCCTAAATTTTCTGTTAATATACTAGCACTCAATTGAACATGTACATTGATATTGCACATCCAGTAAAACATACTAGCCTCATTCCTTTCTAGCCCTCACATGTGTTCCTCATTCAGGGCCCATGTCTCACTACCATCTAGAATTGCTGTTCATATACATACACCATACAATCTTCTTTTCATCTGAAAAGAGAGACCTTTGGTTGCAAACAGAAGTAAATGTTCTCTGAATTTTCTCCATTCTATTCTTATTTTAGCTATTATACTTTCCATACAACCTTCCCCACTACTAATTTGGTTCCCAAGTTAGCTCCAGGGCATTTGATGAAATTAACTTTCCAAGTATTTGTAGTTTTATGGCTCCTGTTCATCTTCTACATATGAACACTACTTTTTCTGATAACCTTCCTATTGTTCCACTGCATCTCTTGTATGTCTACAGCTTGCACTGGGTACACCATATTCCTGCCTACACATTTCCTATATATCAAGCAGGGCCATTCACCTGAAGCAGGTAGAGTCTTGTCTATTTTCTTGCTATCTAAAACCTTAGTTTTTGCTAAGTTAGTTTTAAGGCCCTTAGATTCCAGTGTTTCCACACCTGGAATTTCTTTTTTAGTTCTGATCTAGAAAAGAAATTGGGAGTGGGGAATCAGAAAAGAAATTCCACATTTTAAGCAGTGCAGCAATTTTAAATAAGCAGTGATATTTTACACTCAAGCGATTCAATCTACTTCTTTAAACATAAAGCAGAAAGCCAAAGATCTTGTTAATGATAATTATGATCTATAAACCCAAACGCATAAAATCACAAGTAGAATGATTTATCTGGTAAAATTGGTTTCAAATTTTGATACAAGGCCAGCAATTTCAGGGGAGGGATAAACCAATTACATTGACCTCAGTGCTCAACGGGTACTTATTTTATCAACCCTGAAAGGATGAAAGGCAAAGTTGACCTTCATGGAATTTGAACTCAGAATATAGACAGACAAAATGCATTTAAGCATCCTAATGTCTGGCATCCTAATGATTCTGCCAGTTTACCACATAATTTACCATTTAGTATTGATACCTAATAAAGGCATATATTTGGGAATTGTAAGCATTCTATTAAATTAATCCTGTTTTCATCAACCCCAAAGAAAAAGGAAAAGCAAAATATAAAGAAAGTCCACTAAATGTAACAACATTTTGTTCTGTGTTCTATTGATTCTGCCATCTACAGCTATTCTGGTTCTGCTTTTATCAATACATTTTTTTTTTTTAATTCAAACTTTCTTTAAAATGAAATATCTCTTATTATAGATAATCTGTTTCTTGTTATGTCAAAGCATCTAAAAGCTTATCAGAAACTGAATGATACATTTTAATCAGAAACATTGCAAAAAAGTCTTTTCATCTTGTCAATATAAATCCTGACTATTTTAGAAACAGCAAAACTGAAATTCAGTGAGCTTAAGAAACCTAATCATACTGTAGAGCTTCAGTTTTACTACCTGATAATGGAAAACTACCTGAAATTTTCTTTTCAAAATCAAAACTAGATTTACAAATATGGTTAAATGTAAAAGATAATTCAGTGATGGACTGTTATTTTCAAATTTCAAAACAATACAAAATGAGCGAAGAAGTCTTATAAATTAGAGTAAATTGAACTACCTTGCATTTATGTATATTGGACAGAGATTTCTACGAAAATATACAAATCCAGAGTTAAAAATGAGTTTGCTCATGCTACATGTAAACATCAAATTAAATTAATATTTCTACTGTAAACATGTTATTTTTTATGTAGTTAATTAATATGAATAATTTTATGATTAATCTACCTGCATATATGTGTGTGCATGTTATGTATACTTATGTATATGTATGATGGATTTTCTTGATTGCAGGGTAATATATCAGAGAGAATCAAAACACCAGATGAGAAGTGAGTGCAGATGGATAATGGTATGCTTGCACTCGGTGATCCTGGGAAAAGAAAGGTATAGAAGTGCTATGAAAGGCTTCTAAATGTGAACAATGCAGAGAAGAAAGAGAATCTTCCAAATATGGATTCTACAGAGAGACCAACCACTCTAGCAATACAATAGATAAAGCTATTAAGGATATGAAGGCAGGGAAAGCCCCTAAACAATCAGGAATTACCACTGAGATACTTGGGGTACAGCTTACTCATTCATCAGGTTGTACAGGAAAGTGCCATACCCAATGGCTGGTGTAGCAGCTTCATAATTAACCATTATAGAGGTAAAGTAACAGGGGTATCAAATTGCTGAACCAGGTCATTAAAGTTATGGAAAAAGTTATGACTTAATTAGAAAGAAAATTAACTGAGATGAGGTACAGTTTGGTTTTTACCATGGAAAAATGCTACTGATTCTCTCTTCTTAGTGAGGAGGAAATTACATAAGAAGTATTTAGTTAAAAGTAAGCCCCTGTACTTAGCATTCATTGATCTGGAGAAAGCTTTCAACATGGTGTCTTGCTCTATGATCTGATGGTTGCTGAGAAAATTCAGTGATGAATGGCTTGTGAGAGCCATACAAGCCATGTACAAAGGTACTGTCAGTAAGGTGAGAGTTAGCCAACAAGTACTGCAACAAATTCAGTGAGCAAGTAGGGGTCCACTCAATCCCTTCCTATTCATCATAGACCTCCAGGTCATAATATAGGAGTGTAAGACTGGTTGCCCGTGGGAACTGCTATATGGTGACTACATTTTTATAACTGAATCTGTAGTAAAATCAGAAAGGGAGTCTTAAAAGTTAGATTTACAATGCTGGAGAAACGGTCTTGCTCAATATGTAGAAATTCTATATGGTGTACTCAATACAAACAATGGGCACACACAAGCAGTTGTATCATGCGTAAATTAACAGAAAAAGTAAACTTTGTGGCAGATGTGCAGAAGGAATCTTCTACATATATGCAAGAACAAAATGAGAAATAGATTTTCTTAAAAGTCTGGGAGGATCCCTAGATATACCAAGAGAGCTTCTGTTACTTAAGTGACCAAATTAGTTATGTTCTGAAAGTATAGTAGCTAGAATAAAAGCAGGTTGAAGAAAGTTCAGAGAGTTATTACTCTGTTGGTAACAAAAGATTTCTCTCTTAGCATGAAAGGTAGATTGCCTGAGGTTTTTGTACAAATTGTATTGCTGTATGTTAGTGAGCTGTGGGCCATGAATGCAAAATACTTGTGAAAACTAGAAAGAAATGATGCTAATATCCTCTTGTGGAGTGCAATGTGTGTATGAATGACAAAGTACTGAGCATAAGAGAAATCAAATGCAGTGTGCAATAGAGAAGACTATGCTGGTATGGATATGTGATATGTATGGATGAAAGCAACTGTAAAAAGAAATGTCAATCACTTAATGAAGAAGCTTGTGGAAGAAGGAGACCTTGACAACATGGCTGATCTCAGAAATTTGAGTCTTTTAGGGTAGATGACAAAGGGGCAAGATTTTTGGTGGTATGTAGTACTCAAGAAGACCTGTCCATCACAAAATACAGAGGTCCTGGAAGCTAATGTGCATACACATAACTGAAACTCTTGCTCAGCTTATCTCTGTCAAACTTTCCTCACCACTGCCTCATCTCCTTATCACTCATCCATCCATCACCTAACTACTGCAGTATTTTGAAGCTGTAATTACATGAGAGCAGAACTACATATTTCATACTTTTCTGTGCTGCCAGTTATCTCTTCTAATCGCTTGTTCCACTTTCTTTGACATCCATCTTTTATTCTGAATATCATCCTTCCTCATCACATTTTCCATTGGTCATCATCTCTATGCTCCCATTATTTCTTCCTCTTTTTTGAATCACCTCCTATTCATTTATCCACTATGTACCTCTGACCACTTCTACTTGTGTCTCTCACTTTCTCCACACACTCTTGTAACCTCTATCCACTCACCGTTCCTGATCTTCTGTCCCCAATTTCTCTTCTGTTCACCTTTTTATACATTGAGAACACTCTCAGACATCCATTTTTATCTCTTTCTCCTATTCCACCCCAAATACATCCACCCACCCTTATATAATATGGGGTAGTCATGTATCTCCTTTATAAGAAACCTGTTCCTGCACCTTCTTTCATATGTTAATCTGACATAAACCCATTCCTCTCTGTACTATACTCTCACTCAGTTGAAGGAGATTTTAGTCTTATGAGTTATGTGGTGACCTCACTAGTACTGGTGCCATAAAAAAAGTACTCAGTACTCTCTGTAAAATGGTTGGTATTAATTAGGAAGGGCATCTAGCCATAGAAACTGTACCATTGCAGTCATTGACACATGACACTGTCCTCTGGCTCATTGGATCCTGTCAAACTATCCAGTCCATACCAGCATGGAAGATGGACATTAGATAGTAATGATGATGACAAGCTTTAGTTGTATGAAAAAAACATTTTGGTCTAATATTATGCAGTTCCCATCCTAATCTTACATTTGATCTTTAAAAAAAGAAAAAAAAACAGGTACTGCAAGAATTAAGAATGATAAGCTATAAAACTTGAAACAACTCAGAAAGTTCTTTATAATGACAGAGAGTTATATTTTCTTTAAAGGAAGAAGATTGGGGTTTTAAATCTATTAGGGTTATCTTGAAAGTAATGCAAAAGCAAGTATAGCTTTTTGATTTACTGACATAAGTCATTCAAATTGCACATGTTGGTAGAGTGACTTTTCTTCTATACAAAGGTATTACTCAGCATATACACCATGACAAGCAATGTATTAGATTGTTCCAAAAACAATAGCCGATTTCAGAAACAATTTTATTCTGGAAAAATTAACAATAGAAATATCTTGATTAGTCAAAGTATGAGCTGTGAACATCTATGCATCTCTGCTATCAATCAATGAGATTATTTATGCTTCATTGATAAAAACTTATTGGCTTTGATGCTAAGAAATCTTTGAAAGCTGATTCTACCTCTGGTTTGGACCTGAAAGTGCTATCACTTAAAAACGTGTTTAAATGCTTAAAAATGGTAGTCAGTGGGTAAAAGATCAAGAGGATGTAGTAAAGTCTCATATCCCAAGTCTGTGAGTTTCTGCAGTGTCATTCTTGCAACATGTAGCTTTGCATTATCGTGGAGTAGAATTTGACCATGCCGATTCACCAATGCAGGTCTCAGTTTTTGCAAGTGAGCATGCATTTCAGCAGGTTGATTGCGGTAAATACTCTGTAATACTCTGATTGGCTTCCAGAAAGCTGTAATGGACAACACTAATTGCAGACCACCAGACAGCCACTATAATCTTTTGCTGATGCAACTTTAGCTTTGGGAAATGTTTAGGGGACTCATCACAATCAAGCCATTGACCTGATCGTTTACGGTTATCATAAAGGATCCACTTTTTGTCACAAGTGACTATTCAGTCAAGGATCATCGGTGTTTTGCAGAAAGAGCATTGACCACACTTCAAAATGCCAAACTTTTTGATTTCTATTGAGCTCATGTGGTACCCATTTATTGAGCTTTTTTACCTTGCCAATCTTCTGCAGATTGCATCAGACCATTACAATATCGACACCAAGTGCCTGAGACATTTCTCTGACACTTTGATGTGGGTTTTGTTCAACAATTGCTTTTAATTGTTCATTGTCAAAACTGCATGACCATCCTCTACCTTCATCAAGGCTCTCATCACTATTATGGAATTTCTGAAACCACCTTCGTACTATGCAATCACTTGTGGACTCCTCTCCCCACGCTCTGTTGATATTGGCAGCAGTTTGAGAGGTATTGTATCCAAGCTTGAACTCATAAAAGAAAAGTAAGCAAAGGTCCTTTTTTGTCATGTTCATAATTAAGGGCACCTATGCTTCAAGAATGTTTTCTATCTGAAATAAGTAGAAAATTATTAAAGAGCATACATCAATTATTAAGTATGTTGAAATTCACCTAAAATATAATTATAATACTATGATAAAATTGTGTTCAAAACACAACACTTAGAGTGGCCATTATTTTCTGAGCAACTTAATATTTGCACATTCACTGAACTCAATTTCTGAATCTTCTTTGGAAAAAATTCAGGTGTGCACTATTATACCTACTTTATCATCAATGACTGTCCTACATTGAACCAAACATGTGGAAGTCAGAAGGCACCAGATTTGAGCTCATATAGTGAATGAGGGATCACTTACCAACCAAATTTGTTGTCTGATTAATTGATAAAGGTATGTGTGGTCACATATTGTCATGGTAAATGTAGATCATTTTCAGATTCTAGTTCAGTCTCTTCATCCTGTTGGTTTTTCTATGCTTTTTAGGCATCTCAGTGTACTGCTCACTGTTCATAGTACAACCACATTCCAGAAAATTCTGTGCTAGTCACTGGTTCCTAAACTTTTTAGGTCTTAGTGAAGAAGTGTACTGCCATTTCATGGACTGAGTCTTCATTTCTGGATCATAAAGATGAGGCCAGGTTTCATCCTTTATCACTAGATTGGACTGCATGCTTTATCAGTTCAGAGTTAAGAGAGCCCAGAACAGAGAGAAATATTTACACCTTTCACTGAGAAACATTGTTTCTTCTGACCTATTATATCTTGTAAGACATGCACTTCAGTCATGTTTTTTTTTTTTTTTTTTTTTTTTTCATATAGCTATAATCTGTTTCTGGATACCTCCTGGTATTCAATTCGTATTCACTATATTTGTTTTTAATTTTCTGAAAATAAATTTTCAGAGACTCAAGATTCATTGCAACAACTATGTTCACATCTAACTGCAAGACTGTTTTATTCACTCTTTTGGAAATGTCATTCCAAGGAATTCCCAGAAAGATTGTTTCTAGTTTCTCCATTTTTCTTATTCAATCCTTCTGCCTCTCTTCTTGACTTTTATCTTCTGTCCAGTGTCTGATTGGATTTTTGTAAAACACAGACAGCCTGAATAACATCAAAATGTCACAATGATTAAACAGATGCTTGACCTCAGCATCTTTTTCTGAAGATGATACCAGAATATTCCATCAATGTATAAATAAAAGAGAAAAAGTAATACAGATTGTAATGATAAAAAAAAAAACTTGGTGGCTGCTTTCCAAGTTTTATTCAGTTTAAAATATTATAGTATACATGCAGTTATTTTATATTATAGTCAGTTAGACAACTTCTAGTTGCACCTTTCACTTTCTAAGTATGCAAAACTTTACATATGTGCACCGATTAATAGTAATATTATGTTCTTCCCTCTTAGAAAAGAAACATTTTATTAGTATCAAACAATTTCACAGGACCACTTATATGGATTGAGAGGCTTTGGTCAAGTGGATTTCCTTCATCATTCTCTTCACTGTAATATGTCGTATCTTCTTTATCATCTGATCCTAGTACTATCAGTTTTTTGTTTTATTTTGTTCCACAAAATAATATGGGGAGTATCTAGAACAGTGGTTCCCAACCTGGGGTCCGCAAAGGTAGTACTGGGGGTCTGTGAACTAAATTCAAAATTTCATATATGTACATGCATAAGGATAAGCATATTAAAAGGAGTCTGTGAGAAAACTAATTTAAATAAAAGGTTTGGAAACCACTGGTCTAGAACTTGAAGCAAGATATTATTTTTCAAGTCCCTGCCTGGGATTGAACTTAGAATCCGAGGGTTAGTAGCCCATGCTCTTATCCACTATGCTGCATGCCCATGGGCAATTATTGAGTGAATCAACAGAAAAATAACATCAGCAACATGCCTTAGGAATGAGTACCCCATTAGTCAAATGAAGGGTTGAGTTCGAAATTCCACCAGAACACCTGATGAAGGCTAGAGAGTACATCAGCTGAAACGTGATAACAACAAACAAGGTGAGGACACCTATCCGTCCATTGTAAATAATGTACATAATTCCTCATCTCAAAAATATAGAATAGTAAATATGAATTATGTGAAATAGTAGACAAAGTTCCCTTGAAGTCCATACTTAGCTGTTCCGTAGACTTTGTTGCTTTGATAAGAGTGTCTTCTTGAGAGTGATAGCCCAGCATAGACCCATAAGATGCACAAGTCTTCCTCACATCTTCTGTAGAGAAAGGAGATTCCTTGCTCCAATAAAATGCAGTAGCTATGTTAATCTTGAATGACATAGTCTATCATGCATGTCAATAAACCTGGAAGTAGTTAAAACTGAACAGGTATAAGCTTGATTAAATATATCAATAATTTATTCTGTAGCTTAATGCTGAAGATCCAGTCTCCATTCCCAAATCTTTGCATTATTTTTGTACACCCTATTGTCAAACAATAGGTCACTGACCTCTGATAAGTAACTGGGTTACAGTGGCACTGTTTTTTGCACTGCCTCAATAATAGCAGTTGCTTCCTTCTCTGCAATGTGGTAGTGTAATTCGCTTCTTTGTAGCATTATTAACATGAACACTATAGGCTGCTCTCATTAGTTAAGGTTGTCTGAAATATCTGCATCAGATGCATCACACTCTACCTCAAAGGGTGATATTATTCATTAATGATTTGTTTTTATTTATTTATTAATGATTTAATTAGGAAATCAATATCTTGTAAATAGATGCAAAAACACTGTACTAATATGGACATATGATGCATATGGATAAGGACAGCTGTATAATGAAGTACTAATCACTTAATGTGGATGAAGTTTATGGAAAGAAAAACATGAGATGAAGTAGTAAAGATTGCTCCCAGGACTTTGAACCTTAGGGAGGAGATGACAAAGGACTAGGATGACTGGTGGCGAATGGCTCCTGAGAAGACCCATCCATCTCAATGAAATTGAGATTTTGGAAGCACAATATATATATATGCGCATCTGGGCCCCTCACCCAATTTCATCCATAAGCCACCTCACCAGCCATCATCTCTCTATCACTAGCCCTTCTATAACCTGCATAATTCAATGTTCTGCTGCTGTAATTAGATATGACATAAATTGCATATTTCACTGGTTTTCCCTGATACCATTTATCTGTCTTACTACCAAAAAACATTTCACTTGATATCCAGCCTTCATTAACCCACATTTTACATTGATCACCATTATGTACTATTAAATTATCTCTCTTTAACCATCATACATTTCTCACTCTCTCCATGCTCTATGCTGTCTCTCTCCTCACCCTCTTGCAATTTACCCATCTACATGACATCTCTCTCATCTATCAAGAATTTATGTTACATGGTATTTACGATATCTGTATTTGTTTTTCAAATACATGCCACTAGCCATTCTGAGTTCTCTTAACTTTTATATATCTACATCAATATTTCTCTCTCTCTCTCTCATATAATATATATATATATATATATATATATATATATATATATATATATATAGATAGATAGATAGATAATGTACACAAACGTTTATTTTATGTCAAGTTATACATAAAAACAATTGAACATTAAATTGAAGGATCACTCAATACTTTTCACTAGAGCACTGTATTTATTTTCACATGGAAAAGTTTTACAATGACTTTAAAGTTTTGGTTTACTTGCTGTCTTCAGATTGAGATTTAGCTTGATTTTTGTTTTTGTTTTTGCCTTATATATGGTTTCATTAGAAATATTTTCATTCAGAAGGGTGTGTGATGTAGTGATGTATATGAACATTAGATGTGATGTAACTTAGTGTGGAGAAAAAAGTAATTGTATAAGAAGAGGGAAGGAGAAGAGAAAGAAAATAAGCATTTATAGAGTGGGGTGCAGAGGAAAGGATGATAGAGATATTTTTACTGGTTTCACAAAAAGAGGTTGTATTTGCATCATAGGAGCTGCTGAATGGTTATATTTAGAAGTGGTGGTGGGGATTGTTGTTTGAATTCAGTTGAGCATGTATGTAAAACCAGGTGCTGCAAGTTAGATTTGTTTAGTTCATGTGGCAGATAGATTGCATTCAGGACACAACTGTGGGTTTTGTTATATCTGTTTATAATTTCTTAAAGGTTTGTTAGTGTACAAGGTTGAAGGTAGGTATTATGCTACTTTTAGGATTCATACAGGAATGTTTATAAATAAACATATGATAGTTTAGATCTATATGAGTGTACACCAAAGATAGATCAAATTTAGGGTTTAGGCTTAAAAGCTTGCTTCAAAGTAAAATTTCAATTAGCTTTTATAATGAGATTGGATAAATACAAATTTTCTGTTGGTGTATAGACCTACCTACGTTTCTAACAAACATTTAGACATACATAGAGGCAACTACACATTCATATACATGCACATCAAACACACATACGTACATACAAACACACAAATATGTGTGCATGTGTATGTATACACACGCGCGTTATCATTAGTACAATAATCTTTAGCACGGTTTTTGTTTTGCGTTGTTATTATAGTTGCTATCAATTTTTCGTCTGCTATCAATGTTTCCTTTTGTTTTTTTATCTGTCAGTTAATGTTCCTTGGGAATTTTTCTTCTTTTGTACTAGGTACAGTTTATTTGTTTTCGTTCTTTTTGTCTCGAAAGCAACATAGAACGAAGATTTTTATACACTATTTTTTTTTTTTAATCAGAGGTTGCAGAAATATTCACTTATTTAAAAAAAAAAAGGAAAAACTTATGAGACCCTCTAGGGATTAAGGGCTCGGCAGAATTCTGGTTATAATTCCTTATAACTTTACTTAGTTTTTGGAATTTTCAGAAAATTTTTGCGAATTTGTTCTACACACGGGAATTCATACCGGTTATAGAAAAAGATTTGTGTGATTTAAGAGCGATTTAGCTGTTATTTTTAGCACATTTCACAACCACCTTCCTCGTTTCTTTGTCACTCTGACATATATTGATGTTTATCAATATTTTTCTTCCCGTAAACACATTTAATGGAATGATGATGCACCCGAGGGTTTTAAGCAAAAAATTCAGACTGTCCGTATTTTAAACTTTTTTTAAACTTTTTAAAGTTTCCAAAAAGAGTGGAACTCTCAGGATTTATGGGGTGGGGTATTTTTTTCTTAAAATTTTTTTTTTTTTTCATAATCATATGAATTCCCATGTGTAAAACACAAATTCGGGATCTTACTGAATTGACAAGTGGTGCCCGTCAATTCAGAAACATCCCAAATTCGCAAAAATTTTCTGAAAATTCCAAAAAATGAAAAAAGTTATGAGGTTATATGGGGTGCTTAAACTAGAATTCCGCCGAGGGCTCTTTACACAGATCATCATTGAGCACTTAGGCTGGTGGGGCTTCCGACAAACCAACCCAGTGTTCCTGTACCTTAAAACCGGTACTAGCTGTGACTTTGGACTATCGTCAGGTATCGCAATCCTTCTGTATTTTTTTCTCGGGATTATATTCCCTCAATCATTTTAGAGCAAAATAAAAAATTGTTTACACATTTTGTAGGGTTTGCTGACTACAGTGTAAACATAACAAAGGCCACAGCTGAGAGAGGTATCAAAAATGCATTCGGTGTTGTTACTAGTAAATACACATTGTTTGCCGCCAGTCACGAGTATGGTAACGTGTAAACGAACCACCCTTTTCTTTATGAAGACTGTATGTTTGACCTACGACGAAGTATGACCATTTCCCCAAAAGATGACAAACAGGATCTGTAGTGGATAGCTGCACACTAAAGTCAAGTATATTCCTAGCAAGCAGCTTAGCTATGAAAAGAATTGTAATACAATTAATTCAAGTGTGTTTTTTAGTTTTGAATTTAAATAAAAATTTAAAGGGTTAATATATAGATCCGCACCCGGTGGAAAAATTGAAAAAAAAATAGAACCATTTAAAGACTCTTATTTATTTTTTAATGAACGCGAATGTTTATTTAAAAATTCTTTTTGATATATACTAAACGAAAACTTACTTTAAATATTGTATTTTTTTTTTATCGAAACGCTGAAAAAATACTAAGACCTATTTGTAGTGAAAAGAAATACCTTTATTTAAAATTAAAAGCACGGGGGCACTGCGTAATCTTAGCCAAATATAATTAAATCACACTTCTCTTAAAAAGGAAACATTGGATAATGTAATCGTAGATAAATAAGATGAGATTGTCACGGATGGAAGGCATTTAGTCGTAGGTATACTCGATCAGAGCTGATGTGAGGTTATATAAACAGTAAATATGAGGCATTCAGCTTTCACTTCATTTAAGTTCTTAAAAATCAAACTGCTTGATAAAAAAAAAATGCCAGTGACTCCTTAGAATTTATTTCTCAGTGATATTCAATTTGTGGGCAATTAAGGATTTCAAATTTTGGTGGTAAATAAAACCATGTTTTGAAACATTAAACAGCGGATATTACATCGTGAAACACCGTTTAGTCGAAGAAAAAAACCTGAAAGGATAAAGCTTAATAGTAGTTCCGTTTAAAATTATTTGAAATATCAATTTCAGTTTCAGTTTCGAAAATAAGAAGCTAAAATAATTTCGCGCTGCTCAATTGAATTCATTTCCTCTTGCTTTTATAATTCACTGTATTAGGTAACATGTGAATGACGGAACAATTTTGACGAACGCTAAATTCTTGAGAATAACCGATTGGAATGACCTAATTCTGCTGTTTTGTGGACACCTCATCGTGTGGCGACTAGTTTTCTTTGAAGTGCATGAGGTGGACGGAGAATTATGGCATCGTCAAAAAATGGCACCTTAAAAGGGAAACCAGAAATTGGTATTGTGGTAAGTAGATTTTGTATGTTACTTTTTGAAATTTCATTTCTGTTTTTCTTTTATGCTTAGCATGTTCTTACCTGAAATTTTCACAACGTCTAACACTCACTTAAACCGTTATTTTCGTTTTACTAGAATTTTTACCATGTTTTTGATCTATAAAAGTGCTGTTGTAAAACTCAGACTTTTCGTTATAATATTTGTCTGTGACTATTTAACTATTGAAAGCATAGTTCGTTTAATGGTGATGCTTTAGTGTTGGTTTCATGCAGTGTGTAATGAATGGAATGAAGTGAATTGCTTATTATAGATTTTGGTATGACGATAGGGCATTGCAATCTGTCTCTATTGATAGTATCAACAAGAATATCTTCAGTCATAAATGTGTGCGAGTGTGCTATGTACTTTCTGTTTACTGTTACTCAATGTTTACGATGTTTTATTTTCAAGCCTAATTTCACCACGAGGGAATTTCGACCTGTTGGAAATAGCAGCCAAATCTGCTTCCACTAAAAGAGATATTTGACTAGGGGTTGTTTCTCCGGTTGTGCTATAGAATATCAGATGAAAGTAATGTGCATTCAATAATGTAAGCATTAGACATTGTTGGTTTCCCTTTTAGAAAATTAGAAATGCTTAAATTTTTTATTTAATGAAAATGTATTTACAAATGCAAGCTAAATATATTTTAAGCACGTGGTTAACATTTGACTCGAAACCATTGAGAACGCGTCAGTAACATTTACAGTGTTGTTTTCATTTTTTAAGGTGGATTATATAATTCCACGTGCAGTCAACATTAATTTATACTTTGATATTATCTTTCTCTTCATTTAATTTGACAACATTGTGAGAAAGTTGGTTGAGTTAACTCAATAACTCAACCAACCTTTGCACTGGTCAAAAGGGATAAACATCCCTCTAGTAAACATCCATTAATGTTATATCACCCGAAGAAATGAAGATGACCTACCCGATGCTCACGGATACCACGGACTACACTAATCATCCCAAAAATACGGACTGCGATCTTGAGAGACGTGTAATTTGTGGAAACGCACATTAAATGTTTATAAATTCCATCCAAGAATTATTGTTATTATTACTATATTTATCCTACATTATATCGGCACAGCTCGATGCGACCCCAAAAGCTGGTTCACCAATCAGCATAATTAGACTATGGACGGCATAATGGAATAGGAGCTTTATTTGCATATTCAAAACGTTTAGCATGTGTGTGTGTATATATATATATATATATATATATATATATATATATATATATATATATATATATATATATATATATTGGGAGTGGGGCAAAATTAGTAACCGGGGTCAGATGAGTAATTTCTGATTTCTCGTTTACCCCCCCCCCCCTCTTCTGTTTGAAACCATTACGTTGCAAGTATTACATCATCCTGAAGAGTAATACTTGGTCACTATGGTTATTATTGAAGTCGAAAGAGTTTGAATATAGTCAGGTGACGGGTATTTTTCTTTCAAGAAATATTTCCTCCACTTTCACCTGATTGTAATTGAAGTTGTTAATGAAATAATATCTGGATAATTTTTTGCGTTCAGTAATCAATATTCTTTTCTCTGTTGTTTTCCAAGTCAATTTTACCCTCACTAATGTCTAATTTGATCATTTTCAAGTTTCAAGGAAAAAGTCTAAAATGGGGGCAGAATGAGTAATGTCTAATTTCAATAATTTCTTCATTTTAACTGCATGGTGTATAAATATACCGAGCAGATCGTGCAGAAGCTACAGATAATATATTACGTTAAGATTTTTTTTTTTAATCTAGTCGTTTGGTTAATTTCCTATCATGTGCTATTTTTCCATGACCCTCTTTCATTTGACCGAAATATTTTAAATTTTGCGTTTCTGATCATTCTGATGTCTAAGGATAGATATTGATGTGTATGAGTCTGTTTTCAAATGTAATTTTGGAGAATTGAAGCAACAAATTTACCTTATCTCGTCTTACTCATTTTGCCCCAGCTTAATTTGTCTTGTATATGCTCAAAGAGAACGGTGATAATTTTCTGCAATAGTGTTCTGAATATGTTATAGGTTTTAATGGATTTTAAAAAAAAGTCATTTGCCTAGCTTATATAGTTTTTGCAAGTTGGTGAACATTTGTAAAAAATATATTTTGTCTCATAGTCAAAAATGCAGTAAAAAACACCTCGTTATGCACCCCCACCCTCCATATATATATATATATATATATATATATATATATATATATATATATTATATTATATACCGCTCTATAACTTAGAGTGTGCTTCTTCGATTTATGTTTTGCCGACGATATATTGGTAAGATCAGCCGTGATGGATATTTAATACTATACTTTTCGGATAATATATATATATATATATATATATATATTGGAAATTAAAAGTTATGGCCAATCGTAGAGCGACCATTGGTTTCGCACTTCCTAAAAGAAATATATTACTGCTCTAATACTTTAGAGTGTGCTTCTTTTTGGGATATGTAAACTATTGACGATTTTTGTGTGTGTGTGAGAGGGAGAGAGAGCCGTCTAAGTGTCCATAAGTCAGGAAAAAATGCACTCTTATATCTGTCAGTAGAGCGGGTATATTAATCGAAGAGTACAGTATTATATATCCATTACGGCCGATCTTACCAATCGGTTTCGCTCTAGGGGTTCAACAGAGTGTTAGGTAACAGTCCGACTATGTAACCCTGCGCAAGGTTACATAATCGAACTGTTACCTGACACTCCGTTGAATCCCTAGAGCGAAACCGATTGGTAAGATCGGCCGTAATGGATATATAATACTGTACACTTAAATTAATATTGGCGGTGTCCCAGCATGGCTACAGCCTCAGGGCTTGAAACTTATAAAAGAATAATAATGTATATACATATACGCGTGTGTAATTATTATACGTTAATAATACAGTAATCCCTCGACGATCGCGGGTGTTACGTTCCCAAACCCCCTGCGATAAGTGAAAATCCGCGAAGTAGAAACAGTACTGTACTGTATTTTTATTATTTGTATATATTTATATATTTTATCATAAATGCAAAACAACACCACGGAGGAATCGACGTAAGCTTAAATAATAAACCGCGATATTATAGTAAATAGGAAATAAGTTTAGAGAAAGTGCGTCAGCGAGTGTCCAATATGAATTAAATCTAAAACATTAAACGGAACAGTCGATTAGTAATAAAACTATTGCTATTTCTTGTAGGAAAGTGAAAGACGATTACTTTCGTTATGTTGATGGTTGGCTATTCTGTAAAAGAGCCGTTTTGTTGACAAGGTTAGCGTAGTCTAGTCATGAATAAAAGGCAATTTAATCTTCTATAAACAGTATTTATCGCTTGTCTTATTTAATCAGTCAGTAATGATCCTCTTTGTGGTGTTAGAAGATAGCTTAGCTGCTGTTTGATACGTTTAATATATTACATGAAAAAGATTGCAGGCCCTATTGTAGAATATTCCAACAAATTGTGTTCTGTTTTACTTTCTGACTTGATGAAATACTGTTTAAAATTTTAAAGGACGAATCGTAATTGCAAAATTCTTTCGTTATGTAACTTCCTCACATATTTTGCTTCCCAGAATATGACCTTCGAGTACTTCAATTTGGTGCTGTTATATTCTTATTTCTAAACCATATTTGTTTTAGATTTGTTATTTTAATAAATAATGATTTTATTGCTCGATCCTATCTCCAAGATCTTGTGATGTCGCTAATCAATGTCACATTCTGTCTTTCCGTTTATGGAAGAAATCAATATTTCTCCATTTTCGAACCCTGACCACTTATGGTCTCATTACATCTTTGTTTTACTGTATCTTTCTTTGGATAATTATATGTCGTTTTGTCGTCTAATGACATTTTTTTTTCGATAGATCTTTCCCGCTCATCTCTGTCCCTTTATTTACGTTAGCAATCTTATTGAAATAATTGGTTGGTGCTGACCAAAGAAATTGTTTTAAAATTACATCGAATCTAATAGCGGTTAAATTGTTATATATATATGGTTACCTTGAAATAAATTTTGTTTCAAGGAAGCTACCTTTCTTTTAATTTTACTCTGCTAATGTGTGTGTACAGGCAGGAAATTTGTATACATGAAATTTTATAGATACCTTTCAGACGGTCTAGATTACAATTAGAAAGAAATTTGTAGGTAAAATTTTTTTGGAAGGGGGCGGGGAGAGGAGTTTCTGGAATACGGAGTTTCGGATCAGACGGCCCACGTAAGTTGGAATGAGTCAAACATTTCATTCAATCACTTCAAAAATGAAACTATTCCACTGTTTCATTATCAAAACTGAAACAATCACATATCGATACAGACTGTCCTCATTTAACGACTGAGTTACGTTCCAACAGCCCCGTCGTTAATCAAATTCTTCAGTAAACGAATATTCATAGGTTACGTATTTTTTTTTATAGGTATAGTGACTGTACGTACATATAAAAACAGAATACCGTACTGTATAAAGTATATGCAGTACAGGGCCAAGAATCACTAACATAAATTGTTGAAAAATGAATGAGTAACGGTAAGATTATCACAAGGAAAACTTTAAAAGTTAGAATAGGCCCAGTACATAAGATGCCTAATAAACTTTTCTCAGGATTCTATAGAAAAGGTTTAAAGCAAACTCAAACATAATAACTTTGTTTTACTTTGGATAAAGATTACAAAAGCAACTCATTCTTGACATCAAAATGCATGAAAAATCCGGTCAGTGTTGTTTGCTTTATCTTCTTTTTTTCGTCATAAATTTCTCGATAACATCGGAAAAGTTCAGTTGTCTGCCTTTCCACCTTGGAAAATCGCTCAAAATTTGGATCCATCGCCTCAAGTTCTAGCATAGCAGTAGTCTGTAATGATTTTCATTTTTGTGTCAAGGTCAATAGCTCTCTGTTGTTTCTTGGCGCTTCCTGCTGCAGGTGAAGATGTATTCTTCCTTTTTGGGGGCATCTTGTAGTATGGGGTGCAAGAGATAAAGGAAAAAAGAAACGAAATAGTAATATAGGTACTGTGTCACTGTGTTGCCTGGCTGACCACAGGCGGGAGAGTGAGAGAGCGAGCGTGTCGGAAGGTGAGGCTGGGTGCTCGGGATGTGCTGCTGTCATGACGGCAGTTCTCGTATAGCGCACAATACGACAGTCAAAGTTTTAAAGTTTTTATCTTTTATAAAATATGTAATGACTGCTCGTAAAGTTCGTCGTAACTCCGAGTGGTCGTTAAATGAGGACAGTCTGTACTGTAATGACAGATACTTTCACTTTAATGGTTTCATTTTCATACTGAGACTACTGCAGTGAGTGAAACAATAACATCACTCTACTGTAATGTCAGATACTTTCACTTTAATACTGAAACTATTCCACTATTTCAGTATTACGTGTCAAAAGTGAAACAATAACACGTCGCTACTGTAATGTCAGATACTTTCACTTAAATATTTTCAATTTCATACTGAAACTATTAAAATGAAACTATACTCTCACATATATACAGGCATACTATAAGACCCAAGTTAAAAACATTCCCAACAATTCAACTTCTCTGGTTGACATTAACACACCCACCCCCAATAGAGGCCTTCATTCCCATATTTTAGAGCTCCATTTTTCAGGACCAAAATCCTTTTTATAGGTTCCAGAAGACTGGAATTTTGGAATATGTGCATAAAGATCAATAGTAAGGGATACATGTGTCATTATTAGAATTTTTTAGGATGTGTAAAGAGGGAAAGAACCCTCATGTGCAATTTTGATGAAATTCGATTCATAGGTATTCCAGTTCCTTAAAGAAAATATAACAGAAAAGTCTCATTCTTCAATTGCATGTAGCACGGGCAACGCCGGGTATCTCTGCTACTATATATATATGTATATATATATATATATATATATACACATATATGCATATGTACACACACATTATTATTATTATTATCATCATCAACCAGTCAGTGTTTTTGATAATTGCTGTCGGATGGAAAGTGAAGGAATGCATAGTTCAAAACAAGTGTAAAGCATCCTAAAATATTTTTCAGAAAATTTGTTACTCCAAAGAAAATACTTCCTGAATTCGTTGAGAATGACTAAGATTAAAGAAGAATTAAGAAATTATACCAAAATTTTGTTATACCAAAGTTTTGAACTAGTTGTCCCTCAAACTCTGTACTTCACTGTAAAGAAAAGGGTGCAGGAGTGGGTGGGTGGGTTAGAATGTAAACAGTTGAATTCTGGGGTGAAAGTTCTAGAATGTAAAGGGGAAAAAATCCCATAGGGTAAAAAAGCCTTTTATTGTAGTCTACAGTATGAATTGCAGTGTACAATAAATATGAATTTTAAATAATTATTTGTGGTAAGCTAAATTTCTTTGCTTAGGAACTATTTTGTGTGTATGACTTTACATTTCTTATTTAAAAACCAATATTAATTTAAGTAATTTAGTAATTATGTGATGGAAAACATTATAGAAAAGAACTTTAACTTTTATTTTAGTTAAAAGTCCCATTGGCTCTCTGGAAGTTGCACTCTGAGAGAAATGTTAGGCATAAGAAGCATAGGATGTGGCATGCAAAAGAGATGTTTGCACTGGTATAATCATGTACTACGGATGGATGAGGAGAGATGTGTGAAGAAGTGCCACTCCCAAATAGTTGAAGGAATCCGGAATAGAGGTAGACCCAGGAAGACATGGGATGAGGTGGTCAAGCATGACCTTCGAATGTTGGGCCTCACAGAAGCAATGACAAAAGACAGAGACCTCTGGAGATATGTTGACTGCGAAGACCCGGCAAATAAAATGAGTTCACGGCTGTATCCTACACCAGTTTCACATAACTAGCCCCAGCCCATTCAAAAGTACCTTGGATCATAGGGCGACCTGCTGTGCTTGAGGAGACCTATTGAGCCAAGTACATCAACATTAAAATGAAAATCAAATGGAAAATGTAGTTGTGATACCCGTGCCGGTGCCACGTGAAAAGCACCATCCGAACGTGGCTGATGCCAGCACTGCCTTGACTGGCTTCCATGCCAGTAGCACATAAAAAGCACCCTCCGATCGTGGCCATTGCCAGCATCCTCTGGCCCCTGTGCCTGTGGCACGTAAAAAGCACCCACTACACTCACAGAGTGGTTGGTGTTAGGAAGGACATCCAGCTGTAGAAACACTGCCAGATCAGACTGGAGCCTGATGCAGCCGCCTTGCTTCCCAGACTCCAGTCGAACTGTCCAACCCATGCTAGCATGGAAAACAGACATTAAACGGTGATGATGATGTAACCTAATTAGCAGTGAAGGAGGTTGTACAGAAAGTGTAATTGCTAGACTAAGAATAGGTTAGAGAAAGTTCAGAGAGCTTTTACCTTTGTTTGCAACCAAAGATTTCCCTCTTTGAGTGAAGGGAAAATTGTATGGTGCATGTGTACAAACTATGACACTGCATGATTGTGCGACATGGGCCCTGAATGTGGAGGACATGTGAAGGTTGGAGAGGAACAAAGCTAGTATGCTCTGCTGAATGTGCAATGTCAGTGTGCATGTGCAAAAGAGCATTGGTGTATTGAGAGAGAAGTTGGGCATAAGAGGAATTAGATGCAGTATGCAAGAGAGGAGACTGTGCACTGGTTTGGTCATGTGATGTGGATGGATGAGGACAGCTTCAAGTGGAGGGAAGTTGTCGAAGAGGGAGACCCAGGAGGACACGAGACAAAGTACTGAAGGTTGATCTCAAAACTCTGAATCTTACAAAAGAGATAACAGAGGACAGTTATGTGGTGCATTGCTGTACTTAAGACCTGCCCACCACAACAGAATTGAGATCCTAAGACTGAGGTGCCACGTAAAAAGCACTGGTGATGGTGCCAACCACTCTGTGGACTGGTTGGCATTAGGAAGGGCATCCAGCTGTAGAAACCAAGCCAAAACAGACTATGGAACCTGGTGTGGCCCCTGGCTTTGCCAGTTCCTGTCATGTCATCCAACCCATGTCATCATGGAAAATGGATGCTAAATGATGAATGACAAACAAGTTTCTTAGTATAGTTAAAACAAAATGGATTTGTAGATATAAGACTTTTCAATTTTTATTTTTGTATTTCTAATTTAGTTGGCTGAGCAACACCTATAATCTTTTGAAGTCCCTACCAAACTTAGGACAATGCAGTTGATATTCAGGCTCTGCAGAGTGATGCTTGCAGAAAAAAATGGGCATGGAATGATTCCCAAAGGCCTATAGTTGTGAGGAAGAACGATAGGGTTGGTATTTTGTGCATTGTTTGGAGAGGGAATGCTTCACAGTAAAAATAGAAAATCAAAACTAAAATATTTTCAAATTTGCAATTTCAGACAATGTTATAGTTGTGAAGTTGTCATGCAAAAGTATAAAAGATTTTGAAGTCAAGAATTTGTATTGACTTTGAAGCTTTCAATTGGAGTGCAAGTTTGCTTCCTTGATATTGGGACACTAACAGACTTGTTAACATTTTGTCTAGTTGATTATGGTAACTAGATTTTTTTTTCCTGCATCTGGAGGAAGGGGCAGTGATCATGACCTTCACAGATCTTCCAAGATTGATGAGATTGATGTCAGTTAATCCTCATGAATCTTTGCAAGAAAGACACGAGCTAGAGGGGAATTCCAGATGATCAATATTCTGAGAAAGAAGATCAGAGCATGGTGATTAGTGCAGAGCATGGGGGCAGGTGTTGAGTGGACAGAACAAGAGTAATAGAAAGGAGATACGGGTGAGTCAAGAATCTTGAGTAGAAGTGGCTTGAGCCCAGCCAGCTCCATGGGGAAGAAGCCATTATAGTAGTAGCAAAAGAGGCTTAAGCATATCTGTGAGTTACTCCTCAGTCAAACTGTCCAACCCATGCCAGCCTGGAAAGTGGACGTTAAACAATGATGATGATGACTTCATGCCAGTTATTTGGGTGGCCTTTTCTGGATGCAGCCTAAAATGTCTGTGTGTGCAGCAGGAGCAGTGTCCCAGATATGAAAGCAATATTCCACCTGAGCTTTGTAGAGTATTAGTAATTGTTAGGGGCTGAAGTATGTTCTGGCACTTAAGAGATGGGCTTGTCATTGATATGTAATCGTAGCTATATTGAGGATGTACTTTTGCAAAGAGAGATCCTTGTTAATAGTTAAATCTAACAGTTGAAGCAATTATGAGGGTTCTAATTGCAAGCTGCTCATGATTCAAGAGGAGTATGATACAATATTTTCTTGATGTGAGTTCATTTGTATTTTCTTGCTGTTGAAAGAGTCAAGATTGACATATTCCCATTGGAAGATGGTTTGAAGGCCTCTGTTCATGGAATCACTCAATGTTGGTTTGGTGTGTGGTATCTAGCTTGCATGTAGGTGGTGTATGGTTGGAGAACATTATGCAAGATCTTGAAGGACAATGTTTTGGAATATTCTCTTTACATTTCATCTTTTTGTGGTTAGTATAGCTATGGAGAAAAGGTTACTGTTTGGGTGATAAGTCAAAGAAATTTCTCTTGTTAACAGTTTGCTTGAAAATCATCAGCATATATATTTTGTTTGTTTCATATATATTGGACAAATTTCCGAAAAAGCAGCATTTTACCTGGATTGAACACAAATTTGAATAGCTTTCTCTTTTTCTCTGATAAGTTCTTTGTGAATTTTTGGTTTTCTCAGCTCTACTCTTTCATAGAATTTGGTTGTGTTTTATTTTTATGACTGGATGAGGGTTTTTCTTATCAATTTTCACTATGGTGTGGACCAAATGTGCTCATCATGGAACCAGCACTAAGGAAATAATCAGTGGGCACTGGAGCTTTCCTTATTCTATTTTAGCCAGACCAGTTGTGGTTACTGCAGACACATTATGGAAATACTTCTTTCAAGTACTTTTTACAGTAACTTTTAATCTAACAAAGAATTATTTATCTATTTGTTAAAAAAAATTTGTATTCATACTTGATTTTATATACTGTCACTCAAAAGAGTTAAATGGTAACAGAATTAACTTCATGAATAAAAATATCAACTATATTATCACTCAAACACATATACTCCTTCAAGAGTCCAGAAAATAATTTGTGGAATATTTTGAAGAACTCTTTAAACAGTTATAATTTTATAACAAGTAATAAATGATGATGATGATGATGTAATAAGTTTTGTAGCTAAGTTTGATTTTACTTGCAAATTTTACTATTGGACAAATCATAGATTTGATTTATAATGCTGAAGACAGTATTCTTGAGAGAATTCATAAAATATTCTCTCATTGTTGTTCAGCTCTAGGTTAACCATGATGAATATGATCTATAATCATTGTTATTCCAACTGTGGTTATCCCATCTTTTTCTACAAGCATATATAAGGTAACAATATCCATTGTCTTTTTTTTTTTTGTTTATATAGTTGGGTGTTATTTGATAAAGGTTTACAATTAGTTAAACAATCACATCAAGGTTTGGTTTGAGCTCTCCATTAATTAATATGTCATAATAACAAATTGAAACATACAAAATAGCTTTTGAACCATTTTTTAATTTGAATTTTTTTTTTTCTATTTACAATTCCTGGCATTACGCAAAGAAATTGTCTCAGTGATAAACCCTTTAGTATTCAGATTTTTTTAATCAAATGTTAAATTTATTTATTCACATTGTTTTGAATTAATTAGGCATTATCTTGTAGCTTTGAGAGTTCAATAATGTGATAGTTGCATTCTTAGAATGAGATTGTAGGGTAGATCTGATCTGGTTGGTTTGAACATGAAACAGATAAAATATTTGGGTCATATATGGCCGGTTTAAATGCTAAAGGGTTCAAAATCGATATGTTCCATTCTGTCTTGAATGTGATTTTTCATTTTTTTTTTCTTTTCTTATATGATTGCAGAAAATGAGTCTGTTTCAGATAAAACTACCTGTTGAAAAAAAACACCGAAGAAAAAATTAAAAAGCAAGAAAATTTACATAGTACACTCATTTTGAACATTTAAAACATTCAAAATGAGTGTATTACATAACTTTTTTTTTTTTTTTTTTGCTTTCATTCTACTGTTTTTTTTTTCAATGGATATTTTCATCTGAAATAAACCCACTTTCTGTACCCATGAAAAGCAGAAAATAAAAATCAAATTCAAGATAGAATGGGACACATTTATTTTTAATCACTAGTGGAATATGGTTATCTCTCACAATACAGAAATGTTGTGATAACATGTAATTCCAGAACACAAAATCTATTTTTTTATCAACTTCCCATATTATATAGAAGTCAATAGAAAAAAGATTTTGTGTTATGGAATTCCATATTGTTGCAAGATTTTCATGAAGGCAACATTTCTGTAATACAGATGGTATCTGTAACATGGAAAAGGAAGTTTAGAAGTTAAAGTAAAACACTGGAACCATGTGGGAATCCCTTGATATATGCAATATAAGAAAAAATCGATATCCCAATTTATATATATATAGTCTTTGTTACTGATAGAGTTACTTATATAACCACAGTTTTGCATATATTTGAAATTTTTTAAGTTTACAAAAATATCATTTCAGTATTTTATAATATCCTGTGTCAAGTTACATACATTGAGGACTCTTTTTCATACCTTTCTAAAGGATATTATATATAAGATTATAGTCTTTAGAAGTTAACCTCCTTTCAAGTCTGATTAATTAAAAAATTTTTTTTTTTTTTACGTGAAATTGATTTCAGATGAATTAAAATTTCAAATGTTTGATATACAATTTCTGTATAAACAGTTTATCCTATGTTGTGTGTGTTAATATGTATAGATTATTTCTCCTAATACATGGAGCAGTTCAGATACAGTTGACCATGAAAGAAACCATGACTATGTTAGATGTAGTAGATGGTTTCTATTACCTGTGCAACCTAACTGGTGTAAGTCATAGTCAAAGTATATTTTTGGGAGCTATTAAGGACATGGTATTTTTTCATGCAAATGAAAAACTGTATGATACATATGAAATTTGATACATACGAAATATGATACCTCATGGTAATGAACATGAGTACTTAATATTAAAAAAATGGAGGCTGGAGTAAGCTAAGTTATGCACAATCTATTTGATATGTAATATTAACTTGTATGACAGGTGGAGCATGAATAAGCTGAAATGGCAGCTAGGTATTAAAGGTTTTAGCTAATGCATGCTTAGTGAAAAATTGCTCTATGGTGGCTGTAGAAAGTGTCCTTCACAGAGGAAGACATGGGAGGAAGCTGTGAGGTTAGATTTCAAAAGTATTACTGAAGAAATGACATTGTATCAAGATAAGTAGCAATTTACTCTTATGTTCAGAATGGAAAATAAACATTAAAACAACTGTTTAAAGCTGAATAAATGGAGGATATAGGCTTTATTTCTATACTTACGTAAATTTATTATTGAATTAACTTAACAGATGTGTAATACTCAAGTACTCAAATAAATGTTCTTATAAAACAGAATGTTAGTATTTTATGTTTGCATGAGATGCATTTAAAAATTGTGAATGTTTTTGCCAAGAACTATTCTAATATTTTAATTAAATAATCCAGTGATTTTCTTTGCTAACTGGATTTTACTGGCTGTCTCAAATAGAAAAAAAATATTCCAAATAAAACTTACTTTATGATCTGGGTATTTGAGTGATTATATTTAAATACTGTTATGTTAATTTTCTTATTGCAACTAATGGATGTTGACAAAAGAATGACATACTAAAAAGTGTCCTGTTTTTTCTATCCTTGCTCATCACAGTTCATTTAATAGATGATTATAGTAAGCGATTGTTTGAAATAATCCCTTCTGATTACTTTGTAATTCTATTGATTTCTTTTAACTCTCACTCTCCCTATTCTTTACTTTGCTTGCTACGTTTCATTACTCTAGCAGTCATTTAAAACATGCATCTAAACTGAGACATCTCGGTAGTGAGCCAGCAAAATGAAGTTAGCTTTTTTAGAAAAATTTCATCTAATTTAAATAGGATTTTATCTTAATTCACTTAGTTATTGCTACTGGAGTATAATGGAGGTATGTTTATATCTGTATATAATACTGTTTTGTTTTATTATATATTTCTAAGAACTAAATGATGAATTTACTGTTTTTACATAATTTATTTTAAACAATTATTATCTTCTTTCATAAGGTACATATTTAGAATGTCATTTAAGAAAAAAAATTTAAGTTGTTTTCTCAAGACATTTATAAAAAAAATTATATAGCATTCTATTTATTGACTATTGTTCATTATAGATATAAGCACATAGCTCACTAGTCAAAAGTATGAATTTTTAGGTCTCTAAAATATTGGTTTATTTGTGTTTATGTCTCTTAGATTTTCTTTTCTTTTAGTTTTATCATTGTTATGAAAACCTATTTCACAACATCCCTATGATGTTATTATCTGTTATGTATATTTACATGTCTTTGTAAGCTAGTGATGATTTTGAGTGCTATTGTTGAAATTGTTATACAAAATTGAGTGTATTCATAATAGCATAAAAGTTTTATAAGGTCAAAACTTTACTGTATCAATTTCTGAGTTTAATCCCATTAAAACTTTAATTTTCACTATTTGTAGATTGAGAAAATAAGTACCAGGAATCAATTGTGGTAGACAGAGTTGTAGCTTTAAGCATTGTTTACAGATAATTATTATGAAGTAATTGCTTGACTAGTATAAAATTGTTACAGCAATTTGATACATAAATAATTTATGTAGGCATAATTCTTTTCTTTATTTCACACATGGATGTGTGTGATGCTATAGAAGTTATTTTAGGAAACAATATACAATGTATGATATAATGAGTAATGGAGATTTGTAATATGCAAATTTTTTAAATATCACTAAGCTGGTTTTCTTCAGGTATTACAGGAGGTGGCCATGTAACTCTTCTGCAACAAATCTATTCCTCTCCCTCTGTCATATAGTATAAAGCTGCTTCCTTCTCTATTATACTCCTGCTCGATTGAATAACCTGGTGACCTTACTAGTGCTGATACCACTCTGTAAAGTGGTTAGCATTAGGAAGGGCATCAAGCCACAGAAATCTTGCCAAAACAGACATTGGCGCTCTAAACTATCCTTTGACTTATCAGATCTTGTTGAACAATTCAACCCATGCCAGCATAAAAGATGGATGTTTGATGATGATGATAATGATGTCACCATCATCATCATTTGTGACATTCCATTTTCCATTTTTGTTTAATCATAGTCTGAGGAGTCACTTTGGAAATGAAGGATACTGCTTGTATAGCAGTGACACTCATTTACAACCATCATGTGATGTCAAGACCAGGAGACACACACTTACACATATGATGGGCTTCTTTCAGTTTCTGTCTACTGAATCCACTCAAGACTTTAGTTGGCCCAGGGTTATAGTAAAAAACACTTACCCCAGGTGTCATGCCACGAGTGGTCACTTACGTAAAATGACTTGTGTGACTGTAGCATATCATTTCTATGTGACCCTTCCGTTTTGTACTGGTAGTCATTGTTTACATACAGGTTCAGCAACTTTGTATTTGGCTACAGACACTACATAATCTTTTGATACCCTCCTGAGCTATCTGGGTTTTCTCAGAGGTAGTTTTGAATATGTGTTGTAAGATGTCACTTGTAACATATGAATTACCTCACTGGTTGCAGGTTGTTTTAAGATTGAGGGAGAAGAATACAAACTGAACAGACACTATGAACAGCTCTATCCACCAAAAACAGAAAATGTCAACAATTAAAACAGTAGTACAAACATCTCTAAATAAAATCCAGAAGGTAATAGCAGAGTGAAGCTTTGTGTATATCCAGGGTATGACTTCAAACTAAATGCTGTAGTGGGGCTCTGGTTCAGGAGTTCCAGGGTTTTGAGGAGTGTGGGACCACCTCTTAGCCACTATTGTCTCCAGGTCAACTCTAACCTGGAGTAGTAAGTAGCACCTGTCATGGTCCTGGTTATAAGTTAACTAGCATATGTGATGACATTCCATTTCAGTGCGGAGATACAGAAATACACTTGGTTGATGTCAGTGCATAAAGTAAAGCTATTGGGAGTGAGGGACCCATAGTTGTCATAGCATCTTTCTAGGAGAGGGACACATTGATGCAAAACCTGCAATTTCATGTGATTATGGGCCATCTTTCCTTGGCCTGTCACTCGGTTCTAATCCTGGTACTCATGTTCTACAAGTGTATATCACTGCAATCCAATGATGTAACAATAACAAATGTCTGTTTATGGTGATCTTATTTGTCATCCCATCTGCTGAAAGTCCTTTGATGATTGAAAATTTTTGTAACTTACTATGCAGAAGCACATTGTAAGTTACAACTTATGTATGTAGTCACCTATGCTTCAAACCATGCAGATGTGCAACAGAACTACATAGTCAGTTGAGAAGTCATGGATAAAAAGTCAGAAATGACACTGACAATGAGGAAGAACAAGGAGACAGCAATCAACTGTGAAGATGGTGCAATCACCGTGTATGTTATATGTATATGTCTTCTTGGTTTTCCCTCTTCCATAAACTCCAACCACTACTTATGCAGCTGTCATCACCCGTACACACCACCACATGTCCACACCAGTGCAGTCTTCTTTTGTGCACACTACATCTGATTCCTCTTATACCCAGTTTTACTCTCAGTACATCCAAAGCATATGCTCAGTTCACTTCTTTTCCAGTTTTCTCAAGTCCTCTTATGTTTAGAACCCCTGTATCACTACCATACAGCATTACAATTCTTACACAAGCATCATACAATCTGCCCGTCACCCTGTGAGGAATAAACCTTTGTTGCCAACAGTGGCAGTAGCTCTTTCAACTTTCTCTAACTCACTTTTACTCTGGCTACTATTCTTTTGGAGCAGCCACCTCCCTCGCTAATTACATCCCTTAGGTAATAAAAGCTATCAACTACTACTAGTGAGCCATCCAGGCATTCAAAAGAATCCAGTGTGTTCATAGTATGTACTGTTCCAGTGCATGTCACATACAAAGCTGTTTTCATAGCTTATATGGTGTCCAGTTTATGGAATTTATACATACTCCTTTTCTGCATATTAAGTAAAGCCATTTCCCTGAAGATACCAGGGTCCTGTCTTAATTCTTAGTAAAACCTTTGTTTTGGTTAAATTTATCTTAAGACCTCTTGATTCTAGGTCCCATGCCCAGTATATCCTCTTAAATTCCCCTATGAGCACTATATCATCAGCATATAGGAGTTCCCATGGATAATATATGAAGGAAAATACGATTATAACCTCTGGAATAAACGAGTGCTCAAGAACTGAAGGATTGCAATTTTGATCTAGTTGGATCACATTCGATTTTTGTGCTTTAAGAATTATGTATTCTCTTAGTCACATTCTTCATCATCATCTGTTTTCCATATTGGTATGGGTTGGACAGTTTGACGGGAGCTAGCAAGCCAGAGAGCTAACCAGGCTCCAATTGTCTGTTTTGGCTTTGCTTCTATGGCTGGGTGCTTTTTATGTGGCATCAGCACAGGTTTTTTTACATAACACCAGCACAGCCACTTTTTACATGGCACCAGCACCAGTGGGAGTGCCAAGTAACTTTCAAGACAAAAGCCTCTTAGTTGAGAGAGAGTGGAACCGAAGGAAGTGGCTGTGTGCCAGGCGAGAGGTTAAAGTATGATAGAGGGACAGACGTGGTTGTCTTATTATAGAGGAGAGATTTGGCCACCCCAGTAGGAGAAGGAAGGTAGGAGAGAGATAGAGAGACAGAATGAGAGAGAGAGAGAAATAGATGGTGTTGAAGAGTATTGAGGCCTACCCATAGTGAACAGGGGTGGGGTTTATAAATTGCACAAAGTGGATAGAGGGGGCTATCTGATATAGTTCTCCACTGTCGCTTCTCTTCCAGGCCTGTTTCTTTACACTAATGGCCCTGTCAGCTACAATGTTCCACCACCATATCACCTTAGGTTGAATGGGGCTTTGCACCAACTTGGTCAGTAGCTTTCATTAAGTTGTTTTGTATGAACTTCCAGTTGTCCTCAGTGTTATATGTCACTATCTCCTCTTTGCCAAATGCTTTGATTAAAATGTTTTAAAATTTCTAACTATTGAGAGGATCCTTAAGTTTCCAGATCTTTCTCTTTCCAAAAAGCAAACCAAGAAGTTAGCTTCTTGGAATCCTTGTAGCCCAAGGTATGATGTCACTAATGACTAATGAGTGCACTCTTCACCTAGGAAGGTCTTTACATTTATAAGCAACTACTTTCCCTGGACTCTGTCGAGAATGTAGTTAATCTAGCTTGTGTGACCACTAGATTGATAGGTGAACAGGTGACTGGCTGGTTTCCTGAAGTTAGTGTTGCAGATCATAAGGTCATTTGTATCACAGGACTCCAGTAGCTTACTTCCCTCCTCATTGCAGGAACCGACTCCAAATAGAGTACAAAAAGAGTAATGTAATGCATAGAGACATACATATGTATGTATCTGATATATATATGACATAATTTCCAAAGTTTTAGTCTTTTTCTTCTAGATTAGGATTAGATATTGCAATATTGTAATGTTAAAAGTTCTGTATCTTTTTAATATCCTCCCTCAAACCATGAATTTCCATGGTGTAGATATCAACACATTCAAAATGCACTTGTATAATATACTGCAGAATACGTTGAATGAACTTACAAGAAACCAGTATGAAACTCCTTTGTTCCATCAAAAAGAAGCTCATGAAAAATTAATTAAATAAAGAAAGAGTTAAAAATTAGATATACTGTATTGATTCGTGAAGTGTGAGATGAGATTCTGCTGGGATTCGATTATATTGCTGGAAAATATGTGAAGTCCCCTATTTAAAACATAACTGATGTAATGAGGTGAGTTGGAGGGAAGCTTATAATAGAAAATAAATTATTGTGGAGAAATAACTAACAAGTGTACTAATTAAGTTGTCCTTTTTACAGATTAAAGATGATTATGCTGGCTATCCTTTGAATATGTTCTGTGTTCCTAAACATTATGAAGCTGATTTAACTGATATTATGATACCTGCAGGACTCATTAATGACAGGTAAGTGTCATCTAATTTAACCATGGCTACGTTTTTAATTGTTCTTCAAAATAGCATGTGATATTATCTATTTTCCTTTATTCTATAGCCTTAACTTTATTTCTTATTTCAGTGCAGTAGAATTTGTATCTCTATCACTTTTTACATTCTTTTGGCAATGCTGTATAATGTGCATTTTATTTACCAGCTGTATTTTTTCTGCTGATTTTTTTATAAATGAATTAACTTTTCTTGACTCTAAGAAATAGTTTTATTAATTTAGTGTTTAGAGCCATTAACCCTTTCATTACCATACTACCCAATGAATGACCTATTCATATTTTAATGATTATTTAAAAAAAAAACATAATTTTACCATGTAAACAATCAAGTTACACTGTCCTCCATTTTTGTACTTGCTATATGAGTGCTGTGAATTTTTGGAGATTTTTTTCCCATTTTTTTCCACTTCAATCTTCTGAAATGTTTTGCTACGGAATGAAAATTCATGTAGTCAAACTGCAAGTTTGAATTCAAAGTATTTTCAAAAGGAGACAAAGAAAAGTTCAAGAAAATATACAAGCGTAAAAACCCTGTGTATGATTATGAATCAGATATTTCTTTTCCTGAAAGTGAAACAATTCTGACAATAGTTCTGATAGGGATAAATTAAAAACAAAAAATGGTAATCATACCTGAATATAGTATGAATTAAAAAAGTGTTTCTCTTTGTTATTTGTGGGGAGATATATTAGATCTAGTTTCAGTCTTTGCAAAGAAACAATACCATTAGATTATTTTTTTACTTTTTCCTTTGGATCAATTATTGCAGAAACAAGTTGTTATACAAAACATAAACAAAGGGGTAAAAAAAATATTTTGAGGTTTCCTGCACACTTGGAAGAAAGTTAGAAATACAAGCAATTTTAGGAATATTTTGTGTGTGTGTGTAAATAAACAAGTTAGAGCTGTTATATTAAACCAGTCTAAATTCATGATTATTTTAAAATTTGAAACACATAAGAGGTGTATTTTGGTTAGAAATATAGTAACAAAAGGGTTTATGTGTATATTTTCATATTTGTTTTTGTGTATGAGTTGAATAGTTCCTAAAATTTGGACAACTGTTTATTTTTATAATTGTGTACCACTGATTGACCATATAATTGAGTTATGTTTTCAGTTGCATGTGAAATCAATCATCTGGTATCTTGACAACTTGAGAATTTTCAAATCTATATGTATAAGTCAATTCTTTACTATAAATTTTTTTTTCTCATGTTCTGAAATCCAGTTTATTAATTACTTAAAACATTACAAATGTTTAGAAATCTTCAGTAAAGTATATACAGGGATATTAGAATCTGTCTTTGCCCCATCACTGAGAATTGTATATCTTACAATAGCTGTGGTATTGTACCTCTGGATAGACAATATTGTTTTAACTATCTCAGTTTATCCAACTGTCAATTAGATTCACTCATATTTTATGACTTGATGGTAAAAGAAAGAAGTCCAGCCATTAAAACCTATTAGTCCTACAATATGTAACTATTCAGATATGTAAATAGTGTTTTGCTTAAGCTAGCTTGGGAAAAAGTAGCATGTGTGTGTGTGTGGATGAATTGATCAATCAGAAAACTAGCTGAAAGGTGATGTGAGATTGTGGTCTTATGATGTTCCTTAAAGTTTGGAATATAGTTGTACATTTCTTTTGTAATGTTGTCATCAAATGATTTTCCTTATTTTGTGTTACTATTGGTCATGTTCTTTAGACTGATAATGTTAAAATGAATAAATGAAACTAGGAATTTAATGAAGCAATTTATGTAGTTAGTATGTGGAAGGAACAATTATTATATAAACAAAACTCAGCTTTATTCAAACATGACTTATGAAGTAATTACAGTAGGATATCTGCTACTTAAGTAATTCAATATCTATAAGGGCTGTTAAAACTTTAGTCCTATATTTTTATTTAAATGATGTTTATCCTTATCTAAAAGTACATTTTATACTATATAATTTTATAGAATTGAACGAATAGCTCGTGATATTGTTCAAGATATAATCCCTCAAGAAAATCAAGGAATTGTGGTTCTGTGTGTACTAAAAGGAGGCTATAAGTTCTTCGCCGATTTGTTAGATAAGATTAAACAGTTAAATCGCAACAGTGAAGAATCCATCCCAATTTCTATTGATTTCATCCGTTTACAAAGCTATAAGGTAAGTAATCCATATCAAATTACTGCTGAAAAAAATTAAAGAAATAATTTTATATGAAGAATATATTGAAATTCCTTAGTTTTAAATTTCTGAAATATATTTTTCTGTAATTTGAAGCAGATAAATCTTCAAAATTGCCTTTCTACTCATTTAAGTAGGGAAAAGTAGATGTCAAAATGATTATTACAATGATGATGATGATTTGTCTGTGTGTGTTAGTATATATATATATATATATATATATATATATATATATATATATATATATATATATATATATATATATACTTACTTGGTGGCAATGCGTGGCGTTCGATCATATAATAACATGAATAATATATAATTATATGCATATATGGGTACAGGACATCACAAAAAACGTTAAACACAATGAAAAACGAAAACATAAAGACGAGGACAGAAAACGAACTTTTCTTTCAAACAACAAAAAAAAACAAACAGAAAAACGAGACATGCAACATAAAGAATATTACCCATCTTCAGTTGTCCCTGCTCCATCTACTCCGCTTTTCGAAGGCAAGGACAATACGTGACTTCATTGGAGCAGTCCTTCCTGCAAGCAAATTAATTAAAATTTGGAAATTTTTGTGGTGGTTGAAAGTGTAAACAAGAACAGGACAGTGGGAACAAGATCGGACGGTGACAACACACTTTAAGGGCTGTTAGGCCAAGACGATAGAAAAATTATTATTTTGAACGCAAAGTTAGATGTGAATGAGAGAGAAAAAAATTCATGTCTTTTCTGTAGGAAGGCAGGAAGTAGAAAGAAAGAATCCCTTTTGTCATGTGTCAGCGACGAGAGGGTCAAGGAGGAGGAGTGAGAGAGGGAACGGTGAAAGGAAGAGAAGAATCGAGGAGGGTTGGGAGAGAAAAATAGAAAGGATGAAGAACAAGAGAGGGAGAGAGATAGAGACCAGGAAGTGACAGCAATAGTAGTAGAATGCGAAGTAGAAAATATAAAATAACTTACTTGGAGGCAATGCATGGCGTTTGATCATATAATATAAATAATATATAATTATATACATCCTGTACCCATATATGCTTGTATGCATACATATAGATGTCAGTATGTACATATATGTATGGATATATGCATATAATTATATATTATTTATGTTATTTTATATATATATATATATATATATATATATATATATGATGATGATATATATACATGTGAACAAAACATTGGACTGACTCCTGTGCAGGTGGCACGTAAAAAAACACCATTTGAGCATGGCCGTTACCAGTGCCGCCAGACTGGCTCTCGTGCCAATGACATGTAAAAAGCACCCACTACACTCTCGGAGTGGTTGGCATTAGGAAGGGCATCCAGCTGTAGAAACTCTGCCAGATCAGATTGGAGTCTGGTGTAGCCATCTGGTTTGCCAGTCCCCAGTCAAATCGTCCAACCCAAGCTAGCATGGAAAGCGGACGTTAAATGATGATGATGATATATATATATATCATTATCATCATCATTTAAAGTGTATTTTCCATGCTAGCATGGGTTGGATGGTTTGACTGGATACAGTGAGCCACAGGGATGTGCCAAACTCCAGTGTCAGCTTTGGCATGGTTTCTACAGCTGGATGCCCTTCCTAATGCCAATTATTTTACAGTGTGTATTGGGTGCTTTTTCATGTCACTGGCACAAGTGTGGTTACCATGTAACTTGCAAGAGAATGATAACAGAAAATCTCCCACTACTACATGATGGAGAGTGATTTGAGTGTGATGAAGTGGCTTTAAGCCAAGGCTAAGTATGGTTGAGGGACAAACATAGGTGACTTGCTACAGAAGGGATACATTGCTACTGCACATTATACAGGGATGGTTTGGAGTTGTTGGAAGGGGATAAAGATGACAGTGATGCAGTGCAGAGCAGATTGGCAAGGTACAGGAAGGCTGGTATAAGAGAGGCTACACACAGTGGATCAGGGAAGGGGAAGCAGATTCTTTCATACATGTGTGAGGGGAGAGTAACAGATGGTTGGAGATGGGAGTAGAGGAAGTATGGCTGATGTGAAATATCTGTATGGAGAGCAGGATTAAGTGAGAGATAAAAGTGGCTCAAAAAGGATAGATCAGAAGGTGGTGGGGACGATGTGCAAGGTGTAGAAGGGGAAAGGAAAATGTGGTGGGTAAATAATGGTGGCTATCGTGAGTGGAGCATGATGGCATACATAAGAGAGCGCTGAGGATGAAAGCAGATATGTGAGATGTTTGATGAAATAGAACAGAATGTAGTAGATTAAAAGAGATAACTGAGGGCACAGAAAGAAGGTGATTGGTGAAATAGTGTAGATGTGGGAAGGAGGCTAATGGGATAGAGGTAACTGGTGTTGCTGAGAAAAGAGGAGTAATATGTGCTGATACTGCCTCAGATTACATTCACCGGGTAGCACCTTAGATAGTGGAGTAATCAAGGGTTGGGTGTTAAGGGAATGAGATGTAAGGGCAGAATGGGTTACAAGCATAAATAATGCTTCCAGGACATCATTTTTTCCGTGGACAGGTCTTCTCAAGCACAGCATATTGCCAATCAACTCAGAGTTTTACCATTTCCTCTCTGAGCCTCAGCATCTTTAAATCAGCCTTCAGTACTTCATCCCATGTTTTCCTAGGTCTCCTCTTCCTAAAGTTCCATACACTTCCAGTGACTAACACTTCTTTATGCAGCTATCTGAATCCATAGCTTCACATGACCAATCCAGTGCAGTCAAACTCTCTTGCACACTTCATCTCATTCTTATGCCTAATTTTTCTCTTAAAACCTTGGCACTCTATCATACTTGCACATCCACTGGTGCATACATCATTTCTTTCTAGCTATTACATGTCCTCTGCATTTGCAGCCCATGTTTCACAGCTGTGTAGCATTGTTGTTCCTACACAAGAATCATACAATTTGCTTTTCACTTGGAGAGAGAGAGAGAGAGAGAGAGAGAGAGAGAGACCATTTGTCATCAGCGGAGATGATAGCTCCCTGGACTTTATCCATCCTATTCTTATTCTAACAGCTATACTTTCAGAACATCCTCCACTGCTAATTAACTCCTAGGCATCTTCCACATACAAACACTACTTTCTCTATTAACATTCCCGTGATGCGACTGAACTGCTTATACCTTCATAGCTTACACTGAGTACATTATATGGAATTCTTACCTAGATCTTTCCTACATATCAAGCAAAGCCATTTACCTCACCTAAGGAAGGCAGCAGGTGCGCAAATTACCCACTCCCGGCATGGAGAGGTAGTGATGAAAAATAACGACACAGGATTTCAGGTTTAGCTTCTACACCTGGAATTTCTTTTCTAATTCTACTATAGATTCTACTATGAGAATAAGGGCATATACAATATAAAACCAGAAAGAAAAAATTCAATTATCATTAATTGTGACTGATGGTGCAGAATAACATCTTATTTCTAGCAATGCAGTTGCTATCCTGCACCATCAGTCACAATTAATGACAATTGAATATATTATATATATATATATATATATATATATATATATATATATATATATATATATATATATATGTGTGGCAAAAAGAAAATGGAGGAGATACAAAAATAACTTAGATCAGCTAGTAGACATTCTATTATGTCTGTTTATTCCAAAACAAAAGGGAATATTATAAGAATACATACATATGCAAAGACTATGTGCTACACAAATATATATTAGTGATACATAAAAGAGTTAAAGATTAAAAGATCAGTTCCTTATGGCTGTTTCTGCTAAGAGGCCATGATATCCTCTATGCTAGCTCCATCTCTTCAGTGTTCTGTAGGGATGGGTAGATAGAGTTTGGATGTTGAGTGTGCCTCTAGTCTTCATCAGAAGGTCTAAATGGTTAGGAGAGCTCATACATGCAAGAGTCAGTTACTAATAGGTACAATATATTTTTCTTATTAAAGAGGGCATAAGAATAGGAGTAAGACTTAGAGTGTGAGAGGAGTAAAATTTAGCAAAATGGATTAGGTATAGGAAAGAGAAATAGGTCATAGACTTCAAGTGTTGCTTTCCAAGATTCATATTATTTTGTCCCTTAGTTAGTTGGCTTCTCAACCTCTAACTCTCACAGAAATATATTTATACACACACACACAAATAACTGTGTGTGTGCATACCCAACTGTGTATCTTACTTAATGCAGATACATCATGAAGGCAAATTAACTGCAATATACATCTGAAGCTTGCATCTCTTAAGGACATTCTGTGTTTAATAATTCAAAAGTATCAATAGCAGACAAAAATCATCCACCAGCAGTGCTAAGAATGCAACATGTGTATTTCTACCTCATTGGGCTTTGCCAGTAGTATGTACCCACTGCCATGCTAAGACGAAATCTGTTACTACTGATAGTGGAAAACCATGATTGAGAAATCACTGGGGTTGTGATTAGATGCCTGGCTATATAAATGTGTGTGTGTGTGTGTCAATCCTTAATAGAAGGTAGTTGTTTTGGCTTTAATTCTATTCAGCAAAAGGTAACAGTTCTTACTTCATCACACAAGCCCCATCTTTGTAAAAAGAAGAGAAATTAATGATAAATGCAATTAGGATATTAATAGCTTTAGGAAAGGCTTGAACAATACTGTCATTTTGTATTCTCTCAACATTACATTAAAGCTAAAAACTCACTTCCCTCCTTACTCTTCTGAAGTCCATAGCCTGTATGTGTTCACTCAACCCACTAGAAATAGCAGCCAAATTCTCAAATAGAAAGAAGGATTCAGAGAACTCGCAGTAAGCACTTTGAAGGGAGTCCAGTTGTTAGGTAACAGAGCAATTAAATTTAGGATGCATTTTAACTTTACCATGCACCTGAAAATCCAGGAAACACTGTTGTGAAGTGTATAATAATCATCATCATCATCGTTTAACATCTGCTTTCCATGGGTTGGACGATTTGACTGAGGACTGGTGAAACCGGATGGCAACACCAGGCTCCAATCTAATTTGGCAGAGTTTCTACAGCTGGATGCCCTTCCTAACGCCAACCACTCAGAGAGTGTAGTGGGTGCTTTTACGTGTCACCCGCACGAAAACGGCCACGCTCGAAATGGTGTCTTTTATGTGCCACCTGCACAAGCCAGTCCAGGGGCACTGGCAATGATCTCGCTCGAAAATCCTACGGGAGCCAGTCAGGCGGTACTGGCAACGGCCACGCTCAAAATGGTGCATCTCATGTGCCACCCACACAAGAACCATTCCAGGGGCACTGGCAACGATCTTACTTGGCTTGCCGGGTCTTCTCACGCACAGCACATTTCCAAAGGTCTCGGTCAGTAGTCATCGCCTCGGTGAGGTCCAATGTACGAAGGTCTTGCCTCACCACCTCAGCCCAGGTCTTCCTGGGCCTACCTCTTCCACGGGTTCCCTCAACTGTTAGGGTGTGGCACTTTTTCACGCAGCTATCCTCATCCATTCTCACCACATGTCCATACCAGCGCAATCGTCTCTCTTGCACACCACAACTGATGCTTCTAATGTTCAGCTTTTCTCTCAAGATACTTACACTCTGACGGGTATTCACATTGACATTACACATCCAACGGAGCATACTGCAGTTAAAATCCAGAAGTGAGAAGTAACAAATATTTAATCCTGTATGTTCTCATACACATTCAGTTACATTATCAACGCCAATTTAAAGGTGCATACTTATAGCATACACTTCACATATATGTATTAATATATATGCACACATAACAACATTAAGTTGTACTGAAGAGAACTTTTCCTCAAAAAATTTTCAGGACTGTACATATTCATTTCTAACTTACAAGGTGAAAGCAACTCAATTTACAAGATTAGCAGGATGAAAAAAATTCTTATGTAACCAAAGAACTCTTTATAAGTGTGTGTGTGTGTGTGTGTACAAACACACACACACACACACACATATGAAAGCTCAAAGAGGCAGCCAGTAATTAGAGGCTAAGAGTTCTACTTGAAGCATCTGATGAGAGAGAAGAGGAGATACAGACTTAAATTGTAGAGGAAAACTGGGAGTTTCTACTGGACAACTTGCTAATGGCCATGGGCCAGATGTGTAGTTGGAGCAAGGTTTCAGTTTGTGGCACAGGTGGAGTTAATGTCTGCTTCAGGTGATACTTTTATGAGAATGGCACATTTGGGTTTGCTGTATATACCTATGTAGAGGGCAGGAAGAAGCACCAGACTCAATGGGTATCCTGGGCTGCCCACACTCTAGCTTTATCACTGGCCTCAGACAGACAAAATGTGACATGGTGGTGGAATAGTATTGTAGATAGGGTTATAAATGATGAGACAAGCTTTGGCAAACTGGATGAAAGTAGATGACAGGAGTAAAAGTTTGACATCCGGTAGAATTGCACATGCTTTTTTAGTGCAAGGATCAGATTTGTAAGGTGTTCTAAATAGCAAGACAGTGTACTAGAGACAATTAAGCTGTTATCAGAGAGGAGTTTAATCACACACTGATGATGAAAAGAAAGAGGTATGAAACTGCTTTTATGAGGAGCTGCTGAATGTGACAATTGCATGGGAGAGCCAGAGTTTACTTCCAAGTAGACCAAAGAGAGGGAATTGGCCATTCAGGTTGACAGTAGTATGGTAGATAAGTAAGGTAAGAATGTGATGGCAAGGAAAGCATCTAGCCCATTGAAAATAGTTGCTGAAATCCTTAAAATATTAAGTGAGGTAGGTTTTGGTTTAATCACCTGAATAGTCAGTCAGGTAATACCAGTGACTGTTGTAGCAGCATTATTGCAAACTGTTATAAAATCGGAGATCTCTGGACAGATGAAACTACAGAGACATTAAACTGTTGGAACAGGTCATGAAAGTTACAGAAAGAGTTTTCAAAATTGATTTGGAACAGGATTAACCAAGATGGGATACTGCTTAGTTTATCTTCATAATGAGACAGCTGCAAGAAAAAGATTTAGCTAGAAGTAATCCTCTGTACCTGATATTTGTTGATTTGGAAAAGGCTTTAGACAAGGTACCTTGCTTTGTCATCTGGTGGGCACTTAGGAGTTATGGGTAGATGAATGACTAGTGAGGGCTGTACAAGATATGTACAGAGATGCAGCCAGCAAGGTGAGAGTTAATGAATGTTCAGTAATGAATTTAGCATGCAGGTAGGGTTCCGTCAGAGTTCAGTCCTCAGACCTCTCCTTTTTATTATAATCCTCCAAGTCATAACAGAGTTCAAAAGTGGATGTCACTGGGAACTTCTGTATGCTAATGACCTTGTTTTACAGTGGAATCTGTGGAGGATTTGGAGAAAAAATTCCAAACATGGAAGCAAAACCTGGAATTGAAGGATCTTATGGTAAACTTAACCAAGACTAAAGCTAGACTGATGCCATTAGGAAAATCAATCCTACCACTTCATTCCTCTCTTTCTCACTAACACCTGATACTAATCACCGACTCCTTTCTCCTTTTCTTTCCATACACTTTCTTCTCCGTTACTCTCTCTGCTATGATGCTGTCCCAACTATACATTTGCTCCCCTTATAATTTTAGCCTCTCTCTCATCTCCCCCAGAATCATCATTCTCTCTCTCTCTCTCTCTCTTTCTCTCTCTCTCTCTCTCTCTCTTTCTCTCTCTCTCTCTCTCTTTCTCTCTCTCTCTCTCTCTCTCTCTCTCTCTCTCTCTCTCTCCCTCTGTCTTTTACTCTTTTTTAGTCATAGAAGCCTCTTTGTGCCCTTTAGTCTTGGACTTAATACAATGATCTCACTAGTGTTGATGCCACAAAAAAGAAAAAAAAGCATCCAGTACACTCTAAGTGTACAGAATGTTGCTGGTTACATGAATCCTCTACATTTCTATAGTTTTACTTCAAGAAATAATAATTTGCTTACTTTTCACAATCTCTTTCAGAATGACAAATCTCAAGGTTCCATTCAAGTTATTGGTGGTGACCGACTGGAAAATTTAAAAGGCAAAGTAAGTGGAGAATCTTTTCTTTTTTACAGAAAACAACTTTGAATGTAAAAAATTATTTTCATTTCTTTTATCAAAATTATTTCCAGTTAAAGTCTGGAAAAGTGGAAACTTTTTCATGTGTCACAGATAAGAAGTTAATAGAAGTTTGACAGTGCACTGAATTTTAACAATCAGTGACTCCTAGAACTTCAAGTAATAATGATCTAAGAAAATATTCCTGAAAATAAAGGAGGAAATGATGGTACTAAAAGCTAAGATATTAGGTCTTATACTGTAAAAACCCATGTAATTTATGTACTTTTTATTGCAAAAACAAAAATAAACTTTAGCGGGTGCATAAATTACATGAGTAGATCATTTCCAGAATTTTTTTAGAAATTTTTTTTGTTGGAAAATGACATACAAATGTAAATATTTGTATGGGAAGTTGACTCATTTAATGTCAGAATACAGAGAAAATATAATGAAGTTGACTTTTATTTATGCTGGGTGGTATAATACTTACTTTTACTGTATAAATTTATTAAAACTATTAAATGATTAACTGCTTTTTGAAGTTTGACATTCATGCTGGTAATCAAGGTCCGAGTCATATTTTACATTGCTTGTAGTTTCTACCCATAGGAATGGAGTCCAGCAATTTCCTTAAATAGATCAGTTTTTCTCCTCTTAGGGAGTCTAGCTTGCATTTGCACCAGGAAGCTATTTGCTCGCTTTCTCTACGTTACGGCACAATGAAACTTCTCACTGCTGATATCGCCACTATCAGGTCTTACTGCATCTAACGTCGACAACATCATAATTCATCCTTGTGCATGTAAACTCACTAAGTGAATATGGCTTAGCGTTCCTACAGAAACCTTCATTTACCTTATATGATGTTTAATGTCATTTCACATTCATACTGAATTATGCAGCAATCTTACATTCTCTTCAAAGAACACTTGTAATATATGTATTACCAGTTCTTTTTGTTTCATCAATTTTTGCTATTCTTGTTTATGTTTCCTCATAGAAGTGTATATTCTAACAAGTCGCTTCTTAAATTTCACACCTTTCTTGTTCAATAGCTGTTTATTTTGGTTGGTTACCAAACTATCAGTTTGGTCTTCCAGCTAAAACAGTAATGACAAATTTTTAAGTTTGCTTGACATTTTATAAGTGTGAAAGGGATTAAAATTTCAATACTCTGTATCAAAGGTTCCGACAAGAATAGGCAGAAAATCAGAGCTTGAGACAAGAAGACACTTTCAACCAATCAGAATTCTGTTTACATAATCAGTTTGATCAGTCACCTTCCTGTGTTGGTTGAGTACAGTGTCATCCAAGCTGATGTTTATTGGTAATTAAACTTATTTTGCAAGACTTGTGCATATTTATCAGCTTTGTTTTTGTTGATAATTCTTATCAACCACTTTTCTTGTGATCGTGATTTGAGAAGACATACAGAAGTATGTTAAAGATCAGACATAATCTCTTGTGGGCAAGAAATATAGAATAATGTTTATTATAAACAACACAAACACCTCATAATTTAATATCTTTCAATGTGATACCTGTTAAACAGAAATTATTTTTATTTAATGAAAATTTAATAAAATCTAATCATAAGTAAGTGAAATTATGCTAAATACAACTAAATTGAAAACCTTTTTCCCCTGGCCATATTGGCAATTCTGGAAACTTTTGGTTGAGAATTTTACACGAGTAGAAGCTTTTTTTAACAATTTTTATCTTGAAAATCACCTGCATAAATTACACAGGTGCACAAATTACATGGGTTTTTACAGTAATTTTAAGTTAAATTTATTTCCCCATTGTTAGACATGTTTAAAGCAGAATATTGGAAATGAATGACAGTGACATTCATTTACAACTATGATGCACTGTCAAGAAAAAGGAGACACAAAATCACACACTCACTCTCATGCATGCATGTATGTTACATACATACAGATGTGTGTGTGATAGTGAGTACATGTATATTTGTCTCTTCTTGTCTTGACATTGCATGAAGCAAAAGGTACAAATTTGCAAATGTCCTGTAACATGAGAATCAAAGGTGTGCAAGACAGTGTAGGAGAGATAACTGAGAAATCATTGGTGAGAAGTATATTCAGAATGATGCTGGCATGCTCACCATGGATTTGGAAGAAAAGAAAATGACATGGAAATGCTATTTGGAGAGGCTGGCTGAATATAAAGAATTTTTAGGATAAAGCAGGCCTATACAGAGGGACCAGCAGTTCAAGTTTACAGCAATGTGGTAGATAAGGCAATTAAGGATGTGAAGTATGAGAAACTTGTGGCTCCATCTGGAATATTTGCACAGATGTTCAAAATATTTGGTGAGTTAGCCTACATAATTAACACGCTAATAGCTAACCCAGTTATATAAGGTGTCATGTCCTATAACAGACATTGCAGTATAGTTGTAAACTACTACAAAATCAAAGGAGATGCCTTAACGAGAGGAAACTACAGAGGAATCAAACTACTGGATTAGATTATGAAAGTCATGGAGAGAGTCATAGCTAAATTAACCCATGATATAAAACTCAGGTGTGATGCCATTTGGCTTTGTGCCCAAAATAAGTACCACATGTGCAATCTTCCTTGTGAGGAGACTGCAAGAGAAATACCTAAATAAGATTAAACCACTATTCCTGGCATTCATTGTCTTTGAGAAAGTACTTGACATGTTGCCATGTTCAGTAGTTTGGTGGTCACTAAAGAAACTAGGCATAGGTGAATGGCTTGTGAGGGCTGTACAAGCAATGTGCAAAGATGCAGTAAGTAAGAGTCAACACTTTCAGTGATAAATTAACATGAAAATAAGAGTCCATCACAGAGAAGTTTAAAATTGGTTGTCCATGGGAACTCCTATATGTTGATGATCAAGTTTTCATAGCAGAATCTTTAGTGGAATTAAAGAAGGAAATGGAAGCTAAACCTACAATCATGAGGTCTTAAGGTAAACTTAGCAAAGTAAGCAGGAAAGAAGACAGGACCCTAGTATCTTCAAGGTCTTGCTTGATATGCAGAAAAAGTGTAGGCATAAACTCCATACACTATACTCAATATAAGCTATGGACACACAAGAGGTGTAGTGGAAGGATGCACTATATACTATGAGCACACTCGAAATAGATTCTCTTAAATGCATTGATGACTCACTAGTATTAGATGATAGCTTTTATTTTCTTGGAGACATAATAAGCCGGAGAGATAGTTACTCCAAAGTATAGTAGCCATGATAAAAAGAGGATGGAAAAGTTCAGGAAGCTGCTACCACTAACAACAAGCATCTCATTCAGTTTAATGTTAAATTAACATAAAAATGAACATTCTCATCTTTTGAACAGTCACAGTTACGTCAATGGACATGTTTTGATTTTCTTGGACCTTTTCATTGATCAATAGACAGAGGTTCTTCCATTTGTGAGAACAAGAGAGAAATAATAAAGAAATTTTTAGATATATTTTATTGTATATATTTTCAGATATAAAGAAATATTTTCTTCAACCCATCATTTTCTGTCGTTGACTATTAATATTAACTTTCTTTTGTAAGATGAAAATGTAGCATTGGAAGGGTGGTGATGAATTTGTCCTTGCATTTTTTATTTTTCTAAAGAAACTGCTTGCATTACATATGCTTGATATAAAATCCAATATATGTGTCTTCCTTATTTCCAGTTTCATCGCTATTATTTCTTTCTATATTTGTCATTCAACTATTTCTTACACTTTAACGATCATCAGTAGTTTATTAAGTCTCTATTTGGCAGTGTGTTCTCGTAGTAGAAGATATTATAGATACTGGAGGAACTATGATCAAACTAAAGGAATTGCTTGCAAAGCATGAACCAAAGTGTGTTAAAGTAGCCAGGTAAATATTTTTATTTTCAAAAATGCTTTTGTAAATTTTAGTTATCATTTCAATTTCCTTTTTCAAAACAATTCTACTGATCCCAGAATGAATAGATTACACGATGATGATGATGATGATGAAATCTGCATGATTTTTGATGTTTAAATGTCTACATAACTTTTTAGGGTAATTTTTAATGCTGATTTCAGATCTGTTATTAGTTTTTCTCCATTAGGTCTAGTTTTTCTGTAATAAAGCTTTGTGTTTTTTTCTGTATTATGGTATCAGAGAATCAGATGACAGCGAGTATCTGATTTATTTTGTTCAACAAAATAGATTGCTCTAAACCAATGCTCACCTCATATTAATAAAAGTAAAATCGCAGCCAATCAAACAGTTGTTGGCAACTCTGACAGATGATGTGACCTTGAAATGCTGTGCACATGATTGCTAACTGATGCTTTAGTGTTGTTTTAGTAGTTCCAGAAATCAGTTGTGATATTTACTTATAAACTCCATTTAAAATATATACATATAGATGTAAGTGCGTGAACAATCCAGTCATATTCTGCTACATTTGTGGCAGATATGTTGTCATTAAGCAGAGACAAAATATAACTCATCTTGTAACAAGTCTATACTTCACTTATTTTGGTGTTCAACTCAGTTATGAAAACAAACCTTGGGCTGACACTCTGGAAAGCCAGTAAGAAAAATGAAATACTCTTTGGAATACCAATGGCATGGTGAGAGCCAAGTAACCACGTAAAGTCGATGCAAAAAATAAACATAGTATTCCCTTGGTTATATGGCCTATTGCACATGGAGTTATTATTCGAGTTCCTCTCCCCCCATTTGCTTTGAAGAATGTTACATCAGATTGTAATGAAGAAGACAAATGTGAAGAAGGTGATGACTGCCCTCCTGACAAAATCAAAAGTCTGCAGGAAGGGCTCACTGATTTAGTGAGAGATTTGAACCTACCAAAGGATGCAGTGGAACTAATTGGTTCTAGGCTAAAAATGAAAAACCTTTTGTTACTGGGAACCTTCTCTTGATGCCTTCACAGGAAACACGAGTTGTTACCATTCTTTGCTGAGGATGAATCTGATGTGTTGCTATAATATTCCAAACCTGCTTAACTATTTTGAGATTGAAAGCAATCCTTCAGAACAGAGGCTACAAATTGATTCCTCCAAAAAGCATTTGAAGGCTGTCTTGATACACAGTGGAAGTAAGTATTCATCCATTCCAGTGACACATTCTGTACAATTAAAGGAGACATATAAAAATTTTTTTGTTAAATATAAAGTATGCAGAATACCACTGACAAGTGTGCAGAGATTTCAAAATTATAGGCATGCTTTTAGGCCAGCAGGCAGGTTACACGAAATTGCCTTGTATCTATAGTGAATGGGACAGCAGAGCTAAAGAAAAGCACTGAATGGTTAAAAACTAGCCACAAAGAAGTTTGTTACCTGGATCCAAAAACATTCATAAGTCCTTGATTGAACCTACAAAAGTATTGCTATCACCTTTGCACATCAAATTGAGTTTGATGAAACAGTTCATTAAATCTCTGGCTGCAGATGGACCATGCTTGCAGTATCTCTCAAAAAGATTCCCAAATATAACCAGTGAGAAAATTAAAGCAGGAATATTTGTTGGTTCAGATTATGAGAAATCCATAAACGAATTTCAAAACTTTCTTCTCTCACACCTCAACTAGTTCCTGGAGTACCTTGGCAATCTAAGTGAAGAGCACAGTGAGAGATTTCACTAGGATATTAAAGAAATAGAGCCGAGGTTCCAGGGTGGGGGAGGAATGTAAACATGATGGCAGATTACTGCTGGACCCTAAAGAGAGACTGCAAGCAACTACCAAAAGCTGGAAGGAAATGTAAAGGAAGTTTGAAAAGGAGTAAAATTACTTTAAAGCCATGGTAAGTGCATTAAAAATATGTTAGTCAATATGTAGGCCTAGATTCTATTCATATCTTTTTTTATTATTGTTCTAGTCATTTGTTTTTAATTTCATCATACTTTTGTCTAAAAGTCTGCTACAAAAGGAATGAATGACAAGAAAAATTATCATATCTTTGGCAGCCTTTAGTGCAAATTTTGTATGTGATAGGCAAAAGCTGAAAACATATTTGAAATCAACATTAAAAGATAGTTCAGAATCACCTATAAATAGACAATCATCATTTATTTTATTTAAAAATGAAGACTTGTGATCAAAGCATGTGGTTGAGTAGTTAAAAGTTAGGGAGTTCACCAATTTCATTATATGCTTATTAAAAAAATAAAATTATTAACAAATTGATAAATCACAGAGGTTTTATAAAGCCAACAATTAACTCCTGCATAAACCTCCTTGGATTGAATGATGCATGACAGGCAACATTCAAAAGACCTGGTAGCTATAGTATACAACTTGTTAAACTTTGATATATAGGTTTTAGTATCCTGTCTGAAGTCAGTGAGGCACAAGCAGCAAATGGGAACTGACACTATACAAGACAGTAGTTTAATAACCCACCAATTCAACCATTTTGCATGTACACATTGTGTGTATGCAAGTTGTCCTACCCCATAGTTATGTTCATTCTTACTTACCAAGTGAATGGTTGTGTTGGAAAGACAATTTCTTGAAGGAAGCATTTCTACTAGAATTATTGTTACATCGATTGACTTTCTATTGTTGATTATCATTTTACATATGCTTTAAGCTTCTCAATAACTCTCACACTCTGTCTCTTTGCCTTCAATCTTTATGTGCCTGATATCATCATCATCATCATCATCATCATCATCATTGTTTAACATCCACTTTATATGTTGGCATGGGCTGGACAGTTTGACATCAAGCTGGCTACACTCCAATTGTCTGTTGTGGCATGGTTTCTGTGGCTGGATGCCTTTCCTAATGCCAACCACTTAACAGCATGGGTGTTTTATGCAGCACCAGCACAGGTGCATTTACGCAGCACCAGCACAGGTGCATTTACCAGTATGGGTGCATTTACACCCCACCAGCACGTGTGTGTTTATGCAGCACCAATGCGGGTGCATTTATGCAGCACCAGCATGGGTGCATTTATACAACACTTGCATGTGTGTTTACACAGCACTGGCATGGGTGCTTTTTAAGTGACACCAGCACCTGAAGGACAAGCCTGTATGTGTGGAAGACAGTGATTTTACTTAGCTTGACACATCCTATCAAGTACAGCAAATCCCTACATCTGGTCCCTTGTCATTTCCTCAGTGAAGCCTGGCATCCAAAAATCCTTTCTCACTACTTCGTCCCATGTCTTCCTGGGTCTACCCCTTCTACAGGTGCCCTCCACAATTAGAGCTCAGCACTTCTTTATGCAGCTGTCCTCATCCATATGCATCATATGATCAAGCAAGTGCAGTCTTCTCTCTTGCACACAACATCTGATGCCTCTTATATACCCAGTTTTCCTCTTAAATCATTTACACTCTGTCGTGCATGCACACTGACATTACCTATCCAGCAGGGTATGCTAGCTTCATTTCTTTCAAACCTTCACAAGTCCTCTAATTAAAGCCCATGTTTCACCGCCATGTTACATAGCTGTACGTGCATATGCATCCTACAATCTGCCTTTCAATCTAAGGGAGAGGCCCTCAGTTACCAACAAAAGTAGAAGCTCTCTGAACTTTGGCTAGCAACTACACTTTCAGAACTTCCTCTACTACTTCTAATGATCTCCCTTGAGCATTTGAGGGAGTCTGTTATCTATGCATTTTTAGTGCTTTTTGTACCTGCACATTTGCCACACACAAAGACTATATTCTTTGTTAATCTTCCTGTGATACTGTTACACCTCTTATGCATCCAAAGCTTGCACTGGGTACAATGTATGGAGTTTCTGCCAACACTCTTCTTACATATCGAGCAGGGCCATCTCCCAGAAGGGACTTGTGATTTGTCTGTTTTCCTACTTACTAGGACTTCAGTTTTTGCTAATTTAGCTCTAAGGCCCTTAGATTTCAGGCCTTGTTACCACACCTGAAATTTCTTCTCTAGGTCAGGTAGTGATTCAGCAATAAGAACAAGATCATTAGCATAGAGGAACTCTCAGGGACAGCTGGTTTTGAATTCTTCTTTTAAGGCCTGGAGGACTAAGATAAACAATAGGGGCTTAGAACTGAGCCTTGGTGAACTCCTACCTGCACACCAAATTCATTGCTATACTCATTGGGTTTTTTTATTGTGTTTCCTTAATTTCTTAACATGTTGCATAAAACTTTCTGTTTTAACATATACCAAATATTAATTTTTAAAAAATGCATAGCTCAGAACCTGAAGACTAGAATTGCTACAATCTAATCCTTTTTCATTTTCAGCATATATTCAGTTAACGCACAACTTCAATAGCTCTAATGAAACATACAAGTGTGAAAGTATCCTCCAACAGTGATTTGACAATGTAGTGTCTTGTAACATTATCAAATGTAAGAAAAGTAATGTCAAAACTCAGAGCTATAGCCTCCATAAGTGTTCAGGTTCAATATGACTTCCCGTAACCTTTTGTAGCAAACTTATATAATGCACATAAAACAACAGGTGATGTTTATTCTCACCTAAACCCCATAAATTCTATCCCCTCTTGTATTTTTCTAAGCTAGAAAGACTGGGATGCTTTTACATTTTGCTGGTGCAATTGTTTTTACAGTTAAGTGCACTTATTTGCACTAATCAGCTGACAATAAAATAGTAGCTTTTGTGTATACCTAGATCACCCTGGTTGAACTAACTTTTGATGAAAAACATTTTTATGACTTTTATCTTTTTTTTTTTTCTTTTCTTTTTCCATACGGTATGTTCAGTGTGTCTTTCCTGCTTGAAAATAGTAAGGAATGATTTTAGGGTGCTTTGCCTGCTATTTTTAGCAACTCAAGTGTCTATATTAAGGTTCCCAAATCGGTTGTTAATCGAATAAACTAGAACTCAATGAATTTGTGCTTTGACCAAGGGTCAAATATAGTGCATTATGTTCATTTTAATCACAGATTTATTTGTCTTCTTTGAGAATTTGGATAATGGTATCTCTTCTTTAAAACATCTTGTATACTTGTATAATATACCTTTCCTTGACATTGGGTCTCCAGCTTCCTAACAAAAGCAATGATACCTATGTCTGTCTAGTTGTGAATGACTTATTCTAACTGAAATATTACATTGCTTGCTCAGTATAGATAGCTTTTGCAAATGAAATAAAAAGATTCTAATAAACTTTTTCTGTTCCCGTCAACAAATTTATTGAACAACTTAAAGCTGTTCAATAAATCTTTTCACAAATGGACAGTCAAGATGCCATCAATTTACACTTGTTTCCATTGATTTCATTTTTCCAATTTTATTACTATGAAAACATTGAACAATATCACTTCTATTCCATCATCGTCATCGTATTTTTTATTTATTTATTTAATCTTTTGTTTAAATTATAACTTAATTTAAACTTTAATTTCTTTATTCTGAAGTTGTTAAATGACTGATCATAGCAATTCTTTCTTTCTTTCTTTTTTTGTGTGTGTGTTAATACTTCAAGCTTGTTGGTGAAGCGAAGTGCTCGCAATTGTGGATATAAACCTGACTGTGAGTAATTCACTCCATTATCTTTTGTAATGAATTTTTTTCATAGTCAGTAAAAATCACTTTCTTACCTTCATGAGTTCTGGATTTTCCTTCTCTTTCTTCTAACCTGACTTCAAGTTAGAAAGAGAAGGAGCTCAGACTATAAAAGACTATTAACGTGATTTAGCACAGTTAATTGAAATAAGTAGGAATGTGTTTGATTAGATTTATAAAATGATATAATGTTGAAAAATAGACTGTTTGTCTGAAATTATATTTACTATGGGCGTAGGAGTGACTGTGTGGTAAGTAGCTTGCTTACGAACCACATGGTTCCAGGCTCAGTCCCACTGCGTGGCACCTTGGGCAAGTGTCTTCTACTATAGCCTCGGGCCAACCAAAGCCTTGTGAGTGGATTTGGTAGACGGAAACTGAAAGAATCCCGTCGTATATATGTATATATATATGTATGTGTGTGTGTATATGTTTGTGTGTCTGTGTTTGTCCCCCCAACATCGCTTGACAACTGATGCTAGTGTGTTTACATCCCCGTAACTTAGCAGTTTGGCAAAAGAGACCGATAGAACAAGTACTAGGCTTACAAAGAATAAGTCCTGGGGTCGATTTGCTTGACTAAAGGCGGTGCTTCAGCATGGCCACAGTCACATGACTGAAACAAGTAAAAAGAGTAAAAGAGTATTTAATAATGAAGTTCAAGACTTATGAGTTAAGGATGATAATTAAAACTAATAGCTATACAATGAAAGAATAAATAAATACTTTATAGGAAAATATTTTAGTGTGTATAAAGGAATTTCACAACAATTCTTTTGGGAGATAGGATGAAGACTCCTTTCGGTCATGAGTAACCATGGGATTGCACCTACAAAGTTACCCTCCAAGGCACAAGTCCAAGCAAGGTTGTTTACCCATGTATACCAACCTCCCCTCTCCATGCCACCAATGTTATTCAAGAGAAAGGCAAAGGTCGATACAGTTTGGTACCAGTAGCAACTCATTTCTACAGCTGAGTGAACTGGAGCAACGTGTCTTGCTCAAGAACACAACACACAGCCCAGTCTGGGAATCAAACTCATTGTGAGCCCAGTACTGCAACAAATTACTAGTGGATTAATAGTACTTTGAATTAATGTTATGCTGCAAAATATATATATGTTTGACCAAACATTATATATAGTCAGTGTAAACACCTTGATTTTATATATAATATCTTAAAAGATATTATGTATAAAGATAAGGTGCTTTGTATCTGTTTATACATTGTATTGGCAAAAAATTATTAGCTATAGCTTGTAATACAGTATAGCATTGAAACATAACACTGTTAACACGTTGTTAATTAATCAATTGAACAGTTGTCACTTAAGCCACTTAGTAATTGCGTACTTATTATAATTGTTTCTGTGGCCCTGTTAAGGAGGTGACTCAGTTACTGATGAAATGTTAACCCAAGATTGAAACTAGTCTGATTGATTGCTCATTCCTGTCCACAAAGGTATTGTCTACAAGAAAAGACAAGGTGTTTACTAAAAATCTACAGATATAGTTTGTACAACATAAAAAAGATTTAACATCCCTCAAACTTTCTTGGAACTGCATATTACAATTCCTTATTTTCCAACAGTTCTTAATTTGGAATTATAATCAAGTATTATAATAATGCAATTGATGTTTGATTTGATTTGATTATAGGTCAATGTTCAAGAAAATTGTAGTTCTGGAGAAGAAGGACTGAGTGTGTTTGTATGGGGAAAGTAATGTGTGTTTGTATGGGGAAAGTACAAAAACAATTTTTTTTTTTTTTCACTTTTCTCTTCTAACTTTAAATTAAAATCTAGAACCAGTCAACAAAAAGGCCAGTGAGGCTTGACTTGATAACATTCGAAGTTGTCTGATACTTTGACTTCAAATTTATAGCACTTAATAATTCAATAGGCCTAAGTTTTCAAAAATGCTAAATTTTATAGGAAAGAGTTTTTGATGATTGTTTAAATTCAAGCAATTAATCTAAGTTTATGTTTCTGAATTGATACTTAGCTTCAGACTAATGTGCATGGACTGTAAATATTTGTAAATTATGAGATTTAGTAAATTAAATTTCTCTTTAGTTATTTAGTTAGAGATAATTATAAATGAAATACTATCATATTATTTTCAGTGTTTATATTTTCATTAATGTTTTGTTATATTAGTGATAATTGCAAAGATTAATCCCCTTCCTCATTTTTTGTTTTCATTACATCAGGTTACCTGTCTGTAGTATACAGTATCCATATGAAAAATCTTTGTCTCAAAATGTTTTATTTATTTATTTGTAATTATGTCTTACAGTTACAGGCTTTGAAATCCCTGATGAGTTTGTTGTTGGATATGCTCTTGATTATAATGAGCATTTTAGAGATCTGAGTGTAAGTATTGCTAATATATTAATAGTTCAGTCGTTCTGAATTCTATTATGCTTTTGAAATTTTTTTAATATTGAAATCAATATGGATTATTTTTCTATTGCAGTGAAGTGAAATATGCATTCGTATGTTTGTGTGAGAGAGAATAAAAATTCTATTTTGTTTGACAAAGTCTTTTTTGACAGGGTCCACACTCTTTTATGTTTAAAATTGTCTGTGAGAATTAATAATGTAGTGTGGTTCTTCCCATAAATAATTTAAGTTTCTGTAGAATATATTGTCAGATTTCCATTGAAAGAGGTGTGTACTAATATACAATACTGACCAACATTGAAAACAAACTGGCCGAATGGAGAATTGTTTCATCAGAATAGGTATAGGAGGAATTAGTGATGTGTTCAGCCAATGAGAAATTTTGAATTCAAGTGTTGTAATCCAGAAAAGGAATTTGTTTAAGGAGTTTGTGTACCACCTTTTATGTAAAGCATATGATTATTTATGTGTCGCATAAGAGAAGGTGAATAAGTTAATAAAGGATAATATTTATGCCCTTTGCAAATCCTCCCAAACAAGTAAGAATGATGCAATTGATGTTTGATTTGATTTGTAGGTCAATGTTCAAGAGAATTGCAGTTCCAGAGAAGGACTGCGTGTGTGTTTGTATGGGGAAAGTGAGGCAGTTAGATACTCACACTTATCTCTGATCTCCATATAGACACCCTCTAATCTCAATTTTATTAAATTACAACTGTCTCAACACCTATGACATCCTATCACCAGTATTCAGTCATGACTACCTACTCTGACAGCCAATTAATTATTACTGGCAACAAATGTCCTTCACCCTTTGACAAATAGTAAGCAGGTGATCAAAACCATATTCTGAGGTATGACTCTCATATACCTCACATAACCAAAGCTTATCACTCAAATCCCAAACTAGTTAACTTAAATACATTGTAGCAGTACACATTGGTAGAAGGGATGTGTGACTTTTTTTCCAAAGTGTTGAAAAAATATCTCACCTCTGCCAAGTGTCTCTTATTTATTATCACAACTCTTGCAAAAATACCATTCAAAGGCATCTTTTACTTTACCCTTCATAAAGCAAAAATAGTCTTCATGCATTGCACTGCCTGCAAGTTCTCCCTGCACTAAAATAGTAACTGGACCATTTGATGCCTTACCAAAAGAATTTCTACCAATGTTGCACACAGCCAAACATCCGTTCACAACAAGGAAAAGCTAAGGGAAATATTCATTGGCAACAATTAACAGAAATTTATTACTTGATGGTCCTTAAAAATCAATTTGTATGCAATCAAAAGAGTGCATACATCTAATGAACTGATGTGGGTTTTGAATAATAGTATCAGGGGACTCTGTAAATGTCTTGCATGTCATCCACTAAAATGAAAGATTTGGAAACAAAATGTGCCAATTAACCTTGTCATGCTAAGCTGGCAGAGAATTGGGGAGTTTTAAAAGATTTGTAACAGAATAGTATGATTTCTGATCCTCTGTATAATACTTTCTCATTGATTCCTGATCAGTTATTAAGGGAAATTGTCTGCCTCAGATAGAAAAGCCTTTTTAATAAGAGGTTATATTTTTTCAGAAAAGTGAGAAACTCATTGAGAAAAATAAGCAAACACAAGTTATTTGAGATAAGGATTGTTTATTAGCAGGTTCAGGCATTTTTTTTTACTTAAATAGGAGTGACTCATGACACAATTCAATAACAATTGATAACTTAGAATGCAGACAGATTTAGTTGATAATTTACATTCATTGTTGTTCAGTGACATGAATTCTGTCAGCAACTTTCTATGATTTAAATAGATTTTTTAAAAATTATGTTCCTCTGTGGTATTACCATGTATATTGCTGTATATGCTTTCCAACTCATTTTCACAAATATCATTATCTACAATTCAGAGGAAATACAATACTACTTATTTGTACAATTGAAATGGAGATTTAATGCCATAATAGCCTGTGCCACATTAATCAATAATACTAAATTCCTTGTAAAATGTTTTGTTAACCAAGTCATCTGAGTAAGGTGAGTTTATTAATAGTTTAGGAGTAATCTACTATTTTCCTTTTGCTGTTACTGTTAACAAATGACTTGGCTTAATAATGTCTTCTCAGAACATTCTGTTTATTTCTGATCAAATAAAGTTGGCATCAGATAATTTAAACTTCCAGGTTTAATATCTGGTAAAAGGGTAGAGATAAATCTAGGTAGATTAATTTTAAATGAGTCCAGATCTCCAATTCCATTTTTTGGTGGGGGCACCAAATTGAATTTTGGTATTCTTTCTAATCACTTGCTGTGTGTGGAAGAAGGAGCAGAACCCGCGACTTAGGCAAGCCCTCCAAGAGAGGTGACATTGATGCCATTAGTATTCCACTTGAGCTATTGCAGGTCAACATCTGCAAGATAATAGTTAGTGTAAGGATGCACCAAAGGTTAAAAGAGGTGGAGAGGCAAGTGGATTTTTGTTGGGCCACTCAACTGATTGGAACTCCATCACAAAAGGACACACTTAAGTCTCTGGTACACACCTATGTACCAGAGGCTGACCAATCAGTTGAGTGACCCTTCTCTGGATGTGATCTAGGGTGTTAGCTGTTGGAGGATGAAATATTTTCTGGACCTAAAAAGAAAAGCTTGTCACTTTTCTTAGTTATGCTAAGTATGTGTTTCATCAGAAGAAATTCTCTGTAATGATGAGCCCAGCATTTGGATTGATTATAAGGGCTCTAGTTGAATGCCTCTTGTAATTATAGGAATGTAGTGTGGTAGTGTTTTCTTGATACAAATGTTTGCTCAGAAAAGAAATATCAAGAATAGCCTCTGAGCTGCAGATATATAGCACATAGAAGTGTTTGCCAAACAGGCAAGCTTTTACTTCTAAGTTTTGTTCACAATATTTCTTGGTGTAGTCAATCAATATTATATCAGTTTTTAGCCAGCAACAAGTTAGTTTTCTAATTAGAACCTCTTGTGTTTAATAAATGTGTGCTGCAAATATTGTTGGTTGTTTTTCTATTAATTCTGTCCTTCAGCAGATGAAAATGAAATTAAAAAAAACTTTTCAAAATTGGTTGAATTTTATTTATTCATTGTAATTACAATTATTCTGTTAAATTCTTAGCTTATACTGCATGCATGTTCTTTTGTTGAATATCATATTTCACTGAACCAATAAAATTTGATACTTTTATTAACAATAAAAGATGTTTTTACTGAATATTGTTTTGAATATTATATTAAAAATATGCTGAATTAAACATTCATATATATTATATTTTATATTTATAGCATATTTGTGTGATTAATGAAAATGGAAAGAAAAAATATGCTGTGGCATCCTAAAAATCTGAGGCAGCCTTTCTCAGAGGTGAAATAAATTTGACTTTTTTTTTGGCCAAAAGACATTTAACATCTAGTGACAAAATATATTAAACTTTTATTTTTCCAATTACTTTCCTGATTTTATGTTTTTTTAATAAATTTTTGAGAAATATTGTTAATTTAATCTATATTCTTCTATATTATCTAATTATATCTGAGTAATGATCTCGGTTACTCTTATTATTTAGTTTCTCATTTTACATTGTTTATTAGTTAAGAGAAAAAACTGCATTTAGTGAGATTGTAACATTACATTTTTTTCATTCATTAAATTAATTTTCTTCATATAACACTTTTTATTTTCATGCAGCCATTTGTGACTCTAACAAAAAAATATTTTGAGTTGATACTGATCCTCATGTAATGAAATCTTGGTTTCAAAATAAACTGCACAACCGTTTGTGTTTGTTAATTTGGTATTCATTTATATTAGTTAAAAATCAGATGTCTTCCTTGAGTTGTAGATTGTTCAATAGTTTGTAGTGGACAGGTATAAAGATGATGGAAATTGAAACCAATTGTTGTAATTTCAGAAAATATTTGAAATAAATATCAGCAAAACATATTCTTACAAATACACTTTGTTGAAATAAATGGTAATAAAATTTTTATTCTTTTCTGACAGTCTTGTATTTTGTTTTGATTCCATAAATTTGATATCTCATGTAATTTCAGCAGAAATAAAATCTTTATTACCAATTTTGGAAAGTGGATTCTAGCCCATTAAAATCTACAAAAGTCTTTTCAGAATTAAATTTTTTTTTTTAATTCTTGAACACAATAAGTCATGATTATTTAAATTGTATTCTTTAAAACTCATTAATGTTATAGAATAGAATCTATTCTATTAACCAAATTCATTTTAGTTTTGTAATTAACAAATTGTTGTTGGCACTTTCTCAAATCATTTCCACTAACCACTAACATTTCTAGAAAGGACATCTCACTGAAAGCTCTTTTGTTAAAGAGGTGCAAGCGTGGCTATGTAGTAAGAAGCTTGCTTCCCAACCACATGATTCCAGGTTCAGTCCCACTACGTAGCACTTTGGGCAAGTGTCTTCTACTATAGCCTCAAGCCGACCAAAGCCTTGCAAGTGGAATTGGTAGAGAAACTGAAAGAAGCCCATTGTATATATGTGTATGTATTTATCCCCCCGTCACCACTTGACAACCAGTGTTGGTGCGTTTACGTCTCCATAACTTAGCAGTTCAGCTAAAGAGATTGATAAAATAAGTACTAGGCTTAAGAAATAAGTCCTGGGGTTGATTTGTTCAACTACAACCCTTCAAGGTGGTGCTTCAGCATAGCCACAGTCAAATGACTGAAACAAATGAAAGAATAAATGTTCTAATTTGGAGATTTATATATTCCACATTTGAATAGGAAAATAGATTTAACAAACAAATCATTTTACCTTTATAATGGTTGTATTTAAAGTGAACAAACTGAAATCTACTGTTACCCCAATGATTTTGCTCTTTTTCTTTTAAAGAAATTACATGATTTAAAGGCTATTTTATGAATATTAATTATTGGCTTGACTATTGCTATAATTTTGATCAGGATAAAATAACTTATAGTGATTGAAATATAATTCTCATACCAAACTGATTACAGGTTTCTTTGAATGTTATTTTAACTTTTTTTTTTTTTTTTTGGCATAAGGTATGTGAAATTTTTTATCTATTCTGTGTGCATGCACCTACTTGCCTACACATTTGTTATTATTAGTATTACTCTCAGTCTTTCATCACTTGACACAAAAGACAGGTCAAAACTTATGTACATGTCTTAAGACAGTCTAGATACATTTTACTATCCCACAGTCTCTAAAGAGGTTAGAGTCCCCTTTATTTCTTATTCATTTTTATTTGGAATTATTACCTCCTCCATGAATTAGCTATAGTGTTACTTAGATGAGGTGGGGGGCATCAGAGGTTAGAAATTGTCAGCTGCTTTAGTGGATAGTGCCTATGAAAGAGGGAGATATAGGATGATGTGGCAAAAAGATACAGAAATTACAAGTGATGACAACAATTAACAACATGTTGCGTTGGGCAAGCATAGCATAGAGTATGCTAACAAGAGGAGTGGTTGGGGTGCTCTTTCTATACCTACCATCTGCTCCTCCTTCCTCTTCTTTGGTCCCCTTTAACTTCTTTTACAGCATTCACTTCCTGTCTCACTATCCTCTGTCCCCATGAAACTTCTCATTATCACTTTCTCATACCCCATCCACCCATGTTCATCTTTATAGTACTGGATTCCTCTTTCTACTCTATTTCTCACTGACCCTTGATGCTACCCTTTCCCTGCCCCTTCCATTCTTCTGTCTCTCAACAGTGGCTCCTCTGTTATTTTCATCATCTCTCCTATTCTCCTTTCTACTGTGATTCTTTAGTCTTGCCAGTACAAGGCAACCTCACTAGTGCTGGTACCACCAAAAGGCATCTAGTATTTTTTGTTAAATAGTTGATATTAGAAAGGACATCCAACTGCAGGAACCATGTCAAATCTGAGACATTGGAGCATGATGCAGTTCTCTGACTTGGAATTCAGCTGAGCTGCCTAACCCTTTTCAGCATGAAAGGTAGATATAAAATGATGATATATTTCCACTTGCAAAGTTTTGATCAGCTCAGTCTATGTTAGAAAGCATTTGCACAATGGGACCAGTTGCAAAGTAATCTTAAATACACAGCCTGCTCACATAAGATGTATTGATTTTCAGAAAAGAGAAAAAGAATTTTTTGTTTTTGGAGGGTGGGGGATCTGGGCTGGTATGAGTTGGATAAGTTACTTGTTCACATTCCTTTATCAGCTTGCACACACAACCAGAGAGAAAATCTGGTTGTCTTATTGTGTATTTTTTTCCGTAGGTTTTTTTGGCTGCCTTTGCAATCACTTGAAATGTGGATTGGCTTTAAAGAAGGTTCCTCTTTCAATACTAGAGTCTCATCTCTGTTCCTTCCTTGTTAAAATAGATTTAGTTTAGCTTTTGCTGTTGTGTTTAATTTGAGAAGATATTTATTATGTTCTACAACAGTGGTTCTCAATATTTTTCCATTCTTAACTTCCTAAACCTAATCTATCTCAGATAAAACTGTAAAAGTTTACAAAGACTGTCAAAAATCAATTTTAATAGTGCATACTTTATTTACAAAGGAATTGTTAGAAACAAAATATTCTAATAATGTGCTTGAATCTTGCTTCTGCTGTCTGATTGCCCTGTAACTTAATGAGTTTTTCATGTACTGTAATGTCAACATCAGCTGCATTTGTCCCAGATGGATCCACCACCAAACTGGGAATGCTTGACTTATGTAAGTCATGGTTTCATAGGGAGTAAAATAGGTATATATGCTGTAAGATAAACATGTAAAACTAATTTCACTATATGCAGTATTCAGATGTTACCAAATATATTGAGAAAAATTGTTAAATGTTATTATTTCTGTATAATTGGCTGGTGTCTTTTAATGAACTATTTTTATGTTTGTACTAATTTCAATTAGTACAAAGAATAAAATATGAGGGTTAATACTTGTAACACGGAAAAATGTGAGATGGCCTGTGATTAATAATCTGTTCCTAGATCATCATTTTATATGATATCAATATGATGCTTCCTTGCTTGAATTTGCTGAAGATGAGGTATCAGGGTAGAGCTTCAAGGCACAAAAAGGTGGATAAAGATCTTGGATGGGTAGGTTTGTGAGAGTGAAAGAGTAACATGTTTAAAGAGGAATGGAAAATAAAAGCAGCAGTGTAGTCAGTGGTGAATATCAGTTTTTTGCCAGCAGGAAGGTGAAGGAAATAGTGGGTGAAAAAGGAGATAAAACTAGATAAATGAGAAATAGTGAGGGTGAAAGGGGTGCATAGATACAGTCTAGAGGTGGAAAAAAGAAGTGATAAAGGTATTGGGGATGATTGGTGGCAACATATGAAAGGATGTACATGGTAAAGGGACATTCAATGGAAAATAAAGTAGTAAGGGCAGAGATTGAAAATGTGGAATGGTTAACAAATGGAAGTGGTTTTAAGAAGAGAGATAACAGGTATCACAAAAGTAGATATGGAATATGTGCAATTCTACTATCATATAATTACAGCACTTGAGTAAATAGTGCTCTAGTTAGATGATTGATGGAAAGATGGGTGTTAGGAAGGTGAATTGTGGGGAAGGCTTGACAGACAGATTGAGTATGGGGATATAGGCATAAACAATATGCTTTTAGGACCATTTTTTGTTTGAGATGCATTGGTTTTTTTCAAGTGAAGCTAATTGCCTATCATCTCTTCGATAAGGCCCAACATCCTGAAGTTAGTCTTTACTACCTCAGCTCTTGTCTTCCTAGGTTTCTCTCTTTCACAGGACCTATCCACTTTCAGTGATTGGCTTGTCTTTACACAGCTGTCCCCATCCATACACATCACATGACCACACCAGTACATTTCTCACTTGCACGCTACATCTGATAATTTTTATGCCCAATTTTTTCTCTATGTTTGCACTTCAGTGTACATGTTCACTGATGTTGCAAGCTACTTTCATTTATTTCTAGTTTTCAAATGTTCTCTGCATTACAGCCTACATTTCACTTTCATGTAGTATTGCTATTCATATGGAAGCTTCATACAATCTATTTTTCACTCTGAAGAAGAGACTTTTTGTGATCAACAGAGGTAATAGGTGTCTGAACTTTTTCCATCTGGTTCTTATTCTAAGAACTAAACTTTCAAAATGTTCTTTTATACTGCTTATTAGATTACAGAAATTACTTCTAAGGTCTCTTCTGATTATTTGAGAAAATTTATTTCTCGTTGTGTTCTTAGTTTATATTCACCTGTGCATTTTCCACAAAGACTAGTCTCTCTCTCTCTCTCTGTTAATCTTCTTGTGATTTCACTGCACCACGTATATGTCCATAGTTTGCACTGGGTACATTGTATGGAATTTCAGACATATTGACACTCTAAATACCATTGATCTCTTTCTCATTTCCTAACCCAGCTTCTGCCATCATCATCTCTACACCAAGCAGGTCATCTGATGACTTCTTTAGCAAAGTAGTTAAGGCAGAAAACAGACTACAAAGTTTGTAGTAAGTCACCCACCTCTACAAACTGGATAGTTTTCACTCTACATTACCAGCCCTAAATATCTATCATCCAAATTGTGAAAACTGCTTCTGGGCAGTTCATTGCTTTCCCAAACTGAAGCCAGATGGCTAAGAACAAATGTTCTTCATGAAAGCAACATGGGTTACTTAAGATCTATCATGCCATCCTTTGCACATGTTTAGCAGTACATTACTGACTGCAATTCTGAAATTTAGGATTCCTCCGTATCCTGAGTATGATGGTTGTGAACTGATAGCAAAGATCTTGGAAATTTGTAGTGCTAAATTATTATTTCTTCAACCCACTTGTAGATTGCATTAAGGTTTTGCAGTATTAGTGGAGGTTCTTTATTACTTGAAATGCATTAGTTTCATCAGCAAAGCTAATGAGTGATTGTTTGTATAAATGGGGTTTGTCAGATAGAGCCACCACAAACTGCACTGGGCTGTCTGTAGGTGCTGTTGTTGAAGTTAAAAAAGTTATTTTGTATAACCAGAAAAAAATCATTTCATCTGTGCATCAAGGAACTTAATTTATGTCTTCAAATGTGGCAGGTGTAGTGGTGACTACATAGTTCAAATGAGCTTGAATTTGAGGGACAGAATAACAGTTCACAGGCAACAGATTTGGGACCCCACAATGAGGAAAATTCCTGTAAGTAAACACCTAGATCAATGTCCCACAAACAAAAATCCAAAACACCAGATTTTTCCTCTTTATCAATGCACTGGAAACACTTCAGCCCAAGTCCAATTAAATAAGGAAAATATGTTTATCAAAAAATATAAATCACAACTGAAGATCCTATAAAACACAAGAATTTATTCACGGAAGACAGCCAAGGACAACATATATAAATCAAAAGTTTAAGTAACAGGCTTCCTCAGGGATTCAAAACCCTAACTTCAAACTACTGTACCACAACACACCTTCTCAAACACCAGTTGCCCATGTCACCCCAGACTGAACCAATGAGATTGTTTTCTGGTAAAATCCTGGAACCTTAGGAAAAGACAAATAAACATTGAGTTAACCAAACTAGTGGCCTTTTAAGGGAATTAAACAATCAGAATGCTAGATGACTATCAGGAAAAAGCAAGTTACCAAGCAGAAAATCAACCAACCAGAGCATTAGACTTCTACTGATCAAGAACAAGAAATCAAAATGTTCAACACACACACAAGTGACATACCAGGATGTCAACAAACCAGAACAGTGGACTTGGCCAAAACAAAAATATTTGACCAAAACATCCATGAAACCAAGTGACATCATTAAATTTGGCACCCTGATAATTCTGCACATGACAATTTGGCACCGACAATACAGCACAAAGACAATTCAGTGTATCGTGTTTATGTGCATATGAAATTTAATTTAATTTATTTTGTTTTCAAAATTTCTAAACTTTTCAACTTTGTGGTAATGTTTTAGGTTAACACTAACAACCATTGAATAAGTGGTAGTGTTTTCAATTGTTAATAGTTCAAAAACCATTTTTCTATTTATAAGAGTTTACTATTTCATTACTGGTGCATCTGAATGATGTTCCAAGAAGAATGATCCAAGATAAAATAAATTAAATGTCATATACATATAAACATGATGCACTGAATTGTCTTTGCGCAAAATTGTCCTTGCACTGAACTGTCATGTGGAATTGTCAGTATACGATTAAATTTACAAGTCAGAACTTGATCCTTTACTGTGAAAACATTATATAAGCAGTGCAAGTAAGGCTATGTAGCAAGAAGCTTGCTACATAGAAAGCTGATATACCCTCCAGCTTTCATCAGGTGTCTTGGGGAAATTTTTGAACCTGGGTTCTCATTCCTAAGGTATTTTTCGATGTTGTTGTTATTGTTAATTATTATTATTATTAATATCATTATTGTTATTATTATTATTATTGAGGTCACTGCCTGGAATCGAACTTGGAATCTTGGGGTTAGTAGCCCACACTCTTAACCACTACACCATATGCCTGTGGGCAATTATGGAATGAATCTTAGGGCTTATAAATCTAATATTTTCCTATCCTTCCTCAATACCAGTTCCCATATGCTATTCATTTCTGCACTCGGTCTGCCTAGGAGATTGTTGTGTCCTAGCATATGTGCCCCTGTGGGATGAAGTTAAAATAATAGACAGAGAACACCACTGGAAAATACAAAAAACTAAAAGCAGCAGCACATAATAATAATAGTAATAATGATAATAATAATAATAACAACATCGAAAAATACCTTAGGAATAAGAATCCAGGTTCGAAATTTCCCCAAGACACCTGATGAAGGCTGGAGGGTATATCAGCCGAAACATATTAACAACAAACAAGATGGGGACAAATATCTGTCAAATGTAAATAATGGACTAGTAACTATTGTGGCTACTAGTGTAAAACAGCAACTACAGTACACATAACACATCAGACCAGTGGGAGGAACCTACTTTACAACACGTGTAGGACAGTTTACCAGGAGCTGCCCAGGTTCCATGTCTGTTTCGGCATGGTCTCTACGGCTGGATGCCCTTCCTAATACCAACCACATTACAGAGTGTACTGGGTACTTTTATGCAGCACCAACATAGGTGTGTTTACATGGTACTGGTACAGGTGTTTTTTTTTATGCTGACTATGACAATATGCTAAATGGTTTAGCATCGATGTCTGTCACTCCAACAAAGGACCTGGTGTGAGTTGTTTCACTTCACTGTGACTTATTTTCAGGTATCTTTTATTTTACACCAGGCACATAGAGAATATATTCTCTTGCGCTAAAAACCACAACCGACCCATGAACTAACAACACTCACTCTATATATGTGTGTTCGATTTTATTTATATACTTTGAGCTACTTCTAATTCATATTTGAAGTTTTTCTGTGGCATGAAACGGGACATGATAGCAGATGGTGTTTAAACTTTTTAGCATATAGTTATAGTTGGCAATATGGCTTGCAGTGGGCCTTGTTAGGTATGTGACATTGATAAGTCAAAGCAATGACCAAACATTGATGTCTTTCACTCCAAGAAAGGACCTGATGTGAGTTGTCTTGCTTGACTGTGACTTACTTTCGGGTGCTTTTTACACCAGGCGCATAAAGAATATATTCTCTTATGCCTAAAAACCACAACCGATCCATGAACTAACAACACATACCCTGTGTATATGTGTTCAATTTTGTTAATGATATTGTACATTTTTCTTATATTCTGTATAATGTCTGCCTACCTGTGAATTTTTTTCTTCTCATTTTAGTGAGAGGGAGGGGAAAAAGAGAGAGAAAAAAAAACTAAAATTTTTTTCATACAAATTTAATTTCAATTTTTATTTATTTATAACTGTTTTTGTTTGTTTTCGTTTCAATCTTTGCTTCTAATTGTTCGTTTTGCTGTGGTTTTTTGTTGTTTTTTTGTTGTTTTTTTTTTCTTTCTTCATAACTTTCACTCTCCTGGGCTTAGTAGGAATCAATAGTTGAACAGACAAATTGATTTACAGCATTCACTTATGTTCCTTCAATGTTCACAGTACAAATCCCAATCTTGCCAGGCACAACTTTAATATTCATCTCCTTCCGTAGTCGGTAAAATAAACATGAAGCATGGCTCTGTGGTTAAAGACACTCTCTTTGCATCCATGCAGTTCTGAGCTCAATCCCGCCTGCACGATACTTTGGGCAAATTGCCTTCTTCCATAACACTCTGTGAATGGAATTTGGTGGAAGGAAGTTGTGCAGAAGCCAACCACAGATGCACACAAGAAGTTACTGAAAAGTTCCTGGCTTTACATTAAAGAAAACACAGGAGGATCAGTTACCTGCCTGTCACCTAGTCACCTACCAATCCGGCAGACACTCTAGCCAAATCGACTACATCCTCGCCAGAACTAGAGAAAGAGGGGGGCTTATAAATGCCAAAACCCTCCCTGACGAAGAATGTACACCTCAACACAGATTAGTAGTTAGCGACTTCGAGATCAAGGCAATATGGGTGCCCAGAAGTAGACCGGCCTGGGGGAGAAGGGTATGGAAACTTAAAGACCCTGCAAATGGACAGAGATTTAGAGACAAGTTACTTGAAGCATTTGACGAAATAGAAGGGGATATAGCATCATACAACGTGGAAGACAATTGGAGATTTCTGCGGGACAACCTGTTGAGAGCCACAGACCAGATCTGTGGCTGGTGTAAAGTCCCCTCTCGACCCAGAGTAACGTGGTGGTGGAACAGGGATGTAGACGGGGCTATTAGACAAAAGAAACAGGCTTGGAAGGACTGGAAGAACGGTGGTAGCAGGGAATTGTACCAATCTGCCAGAAGGGAAGCTAGGCGACAGGTTTATTTAGCCAGAGGGGAAGCAGATAAGAAAAGATTTGCCAATGTTCTGTGCCGTGAGGACCAAAGACTCGAGGTATTTAGTGTTGCAAGACAGTGTAGGAGAGAGAATAGTGATGTTGTAGGAGAGAAATGTGTTCGCATGGATGATGGTACGCTTGCACTAAATGAGGCTGCAAAGAAAGAGGTCTGGAGATGCCACTACGATAGATTGCTTAATAAAGAGAATGAATGGGAGAAAGAGAGCTTGCTGCATGTCGACCCAACAGAGGGACCAGCTATCCGAGTTGACAGTACCAGGGTAGATAAAGCAATTAAGAGTATGAAGACAGGGAAAGCCCCCGGTCCATCAGGAATCACTGCAGAGATGCTCAAAATATCTGGCAGTGTTGGCTACAGCCTAGTCACCCGTATTACGAACCAGGTGATACACGAAGGAGTCATACCCAATGACTGGTGTAGCAGCACCATAGTAAACTGCTACAAAGGTAAAGGTGACGCTTTAGATACTAATAATTACAGAGGCATCAAGCTGTTAGATCAGGTTATGAAAGTTACGGAGAGGGTCATAGCCCAACTAATTAGGGAGCAAATCAATTTAGATGAGATGCAGTTTGGGTTCGTGCCAGGTAAAAGCACCACTGATGCCATATTTCTAGTGAGACAGCTGCAGGAGAAATATCTAGCCAAGGATAAACCTCTGTACCTGGCCTTCGTTGTCATGGAGAAAGCCTTTGACAGGGTCCCCCGATCCCTTATCTGGTGGTCAATGAGGAAACTTGGGATAGAAGAACGGTTAGTGAGAACTGTGCGAGCCATGTACAGAGATGCTGTCAGTAAGGTGAAGGTTGGAAATGAGTACAGTAATGAATTCCGGGTAGAGGTAGGGGTCCACCAAGGTTCCGTCCTCAGCCCCCTCCTATTTATCATAGTCCTCCAGGCGATCACAGAGGAATTCAAGACAGGTTGCCCCTGGGGGCTCCTCTATGCTGATGACCTTGCACTAATTGCGCAGTCACTATCAGAACTAGAGGAGAAGTTTAAGGTGTGGAAGCAAGGACTAGAATCGAAGGGCCTTAGAGTCAACCTAGCAAAAACCAAAATCCTAATAAGTAGGAAGGTAGATAAAACACAAACCCCTTCAGGTAGATGGCCCTGCTCAGTATGCAGTAAAGGAGTAGGTAGTAACTCTATAAGATGTACTCGGTGCAAGCTATGGACACATAAAAGGTGCAGCAATATCAAAGGCAGATTAACTACAAAGTTTAGTTTTTGTATGTGGCAGATGTTCAGGTGCAATAAACACTGTAAACAAACAGGAACCAACTTCTATCTCATTCCAGGAAGAAAAACTAGAGGTAGTTGATAGCTTCCCCTATCTGGGTGACCAAGTTAGTAGTGGGGGTGGGTGCGCTGAAAGTGTAACTGCTAGAATAAGAATAGCCTGGGCCAAGTTTAGAGAGCTCTTACCTCTGCTGGCGACAAAGGGACTCTCACTCAGGGTAAAAGGCAGACTGTATGACGCATGTATACGAACAGCCATGCTACATGGCAGTGAAACATGGGCTGTGACTGCTGAGGACATGCGTAAGCTCGCAAGGAATGAAGCCAGTATGCTCCGCTGGATGTGTAATGTAAATGTGCATACCCGTCAGAGTGTAAGTATCTTGAGAGAAAAGCTGAACATAAGAAGCGTCAGTAGTGGTGTGCAAGAGAGACGATTGCGCTGGTTTGGACATGTGGTGAGAATGAATGAGGATAGCTGCGTGAAAAAGTGCCACACCCTAACAGTTGAGGGAACCCGTGGAAGAGGTAGGCCCAGGAAGACCTGGGCTGAGGTGGTGAGGCAAGACCTTCGAACATTGGGCCTCACCGAGGCGATGACTACTGACCGAGACCTTTGGAAATGTGCTGTGCGTGAGAAGACCCGGCAAGCCAAGTGAGATCGTTGCCAGTGCCCCTGGACTGGCTCTTGTGCGGGTGGCACATAAAAGACACCATTTCGAGCGTGGCTGTTTTCGTGCGGGTGACACGTAAAAGCACCCACTACACTCTCTGAGTGGTTGGTGTTAGGAAGGGCATCCAGCTGTAGAAACTCTGCCAAATTAGATTGGAGCCTGGTGTAGCCATCCGGTTGCACCAGTCCTCAGTCAAATCGTCCAACCCATGCTAGCATGGAAAGCGGACGTTAAATGATGATGATGATATTCCCCTCTCAGATTCACACACTTATTGCAGCAGTCCTTCAGTTGTTCAAAGCCCTGTAGAAGAACTCGGAAAGTTGGGCTTCCAACCAGGACTTTTGCAATTCCCTTAAAGCCAGGAACTTTTCAGCACCCCCTTTGTATATATGTATGTGTGTGTGTATATACATATATATATATATATATATATATATATATATACATATATATATATATATATATATATATATATATATATATATATATATATATATATATATATATATATATATATATATATATGGCTTTATTTAAACTGAATGTGTGTATATATATATATATATATATATATACACACATACACATACACACACATATATCAGCTGCAGCATTTAACATCCACTTTTCCATGCTTGCATTGGTTGGACAGAGTTTATTATAGCAAATTTTCTTTGACTAGATGCTCTTCCTGTTGCCAACCCCTACCAGTTTCCAAACAAGGTGATATTTCCTCATGGCCGGACATGTTCTCACAGAATATTGCAAACAAGTGGCTGCTCGTTTGACAGTGATACTCGTTTACAACTACCAGTCAATGTCGCATACACACATTGTCCAGTGGGCTTCTTTCAGTTTCCGTCTACCAAATCCATTAACAGGGTTGTTGTAGACAACACTTCTTAAGGTGCTACACAATGGGACTGAACCCAGAACCATGTAGTCATGAAGCAGACTTCTTTGTGTGAGAGTGAGTGATATTTCATATCACTAGTGATTGTTTACTTCAAAGTTTCACCATTAAAACTGGCTTCTCAAACTTTGTTGAAACTTTGAATAAACAGTTATAGTCACTATTCATATTAAATATTAATTAGACTCTACAGTAATTGAATCCTTTATTCAGTGCATATTCAATATCAATTACATCAACCGATTAAACAAACATTTATTCATATATATATAATATGTTTACTACACTCTCGGAGTGGTTGGCGTTAGGAAGGGCATCTAGCTGTAGAAACTCTGCCAAATTAGATTGGAGCCTGGTGTAGCCATCTGGTTCACCAGTCCTCAGTCAAATTGTCCAACCCATGCTAGCATGGAAAGCGGACGTTAAACGATGATGATGATGATATGATTATAAATACTCTAATGCTTTAGAGTGTCTTCTTTTTCAGAGATAAGAAACACTGTGCTAAGAAGTTTGCTTCCCAACCACATGGTTCCAGGTTCAGTCTCACTGTGTGGCACTTTGGGCAAGTGTCTTCTACTATAGCGTTGAACTGACCAAAGCCTTGTGAGTGGATATGGTAGACAGAAACTGAAAGAAGCCCGTTGTATATATATATATATATATATATATATATATATATATATATATATATACATACATACATACATACATACATAAGTATATCATCATCATCATCATCATTTAACGTCTGCTTTTCAGCTGGCATGGGTTCAACAGTTTGACTGAAAAGTGGTAAGCTTGGGGGCAGCACCAGGTTCCAATCTGATTTGGCAAGGTTTCTACAAATGGATGCCCTTCCTAACACTAACTGCTGAGAAGTATCTTGAGACTTTCAGGTAGATCATTGAAGACATGGGATACAAGCTGGAACAGGTTTTCAGTATGGATGAGACTGGCTTGTTCTGGAAGAAGATGCCTTCCAGAACATACATCATGAAGGATGAAGCCAATGCTGCTGGCTTCATGATGAAACCAGGACTTATCTACAAGTCTGTGAACCTGAGGGCCTTCAAAAATAGGAATAAAAATCTACTGCCTGTCCACTGGATGCACAACCTCCAAAAATGTAGTAGGTGTTTTTTACATGTCACCGACATGAGTGCCATTGACCTGACACCAGCATTGGCCATGACTACGGTCTCACTTGGCTTGACAGGTCTACACAAGCATGGTGTATCACCAAAGATCTTGGTCACCTGTCACTGCTTCTGTGAGGCCCAACACTGTTTTTTATGTGCCTGTCAGACAGCACTGGCATTGGCCACAACTATAATTCCACTCAGTCTGACAGGTCTTCACAAGCACAGCGTATCGTCCGACAATTGAAGGGTACTTTCAATGGGCCGGTTATGTGACATGACTACGATCTCACTTCTCAAGTGTGGCATATTGCCAAAGGTCTTAGTCACTTGTCATTGCCTCTATGAGGCCTAACATTTGAAGATCGTGCTTCACTACCTCACCCCATGTCTTCCTGGGTCTACTTCTTCCACAGATCCCCTCCACTGTTAGAGTGTGATACTTCTTCAAGCACCTGTCCTCATCCATACATATCACATGATCATACCAGCACAGTCGTCTCTCTTGCACACCACATCTGATGCTTCTTATGTCCAACATTTCTCTCAGGACGCTTACATTCTGTCGTGCATGCACACTGACATTAGACACCCAGTGGAGAATACCAGCTTTGTTTCTTACAAGCCTGTGCATGTCCTCAGTAGTCACAGCCCATGTTTCACTGCTGTGAAGCATGGCTGTTTACACATAGGTATCGTACAATCTGCCTTTCACTCTGAGCAAGGACATTTGTTACCAGCAGAGATAGAAGCTCCCTGAACTTTACTCAGCCTATTCTTATTTTAGCGGTTACACTCTCAGAGCATCCACCCCCACTACTGACTTGGTCGCCTAGGTAATGGATGCTATCGACTACTTCTAGTTTTCCCCTCTGGCATGTGATGGAATCTATTTTCTGTACATTTTTGGTGTTTATTGTATCTGTGCACCTTCCACACACAAAAACTATCTTCCCTGTTAACCTTCCACTGATATTGCTGCACTTCTTATATATATATGTATATATATATATATATATATAGTTGAAATTTATAGAAAAACAAAAGGCAAAGACAAGTGTATGAACAACAAGCTAATTTCTCAATTAGGATGTCCCTAAATCTCTGGCCATATGAAAGGTCCTTAAGCTTCCAGATCCTTCTTTTCAAGATTGGTCTGCTTCTTGGCATCCTTCTAGTCTGGAGTATACAGTTGCTAATGACTAGTCTATGCTGGGGGGTACATTCTTCACCAGGGAGGGTCTTTGTATCTAAGAGCAACCATGCATCCTGCTGTCTGGTGAGAATGAAATCAATCTAACTAGCAGAGTCACCTCATTAATAGGTTATCAGGTGGATGGCTGGCTTCCTGAAGTTGGTGTTGCAGATCAAAAGGTTATCTGCATCACAGAACTCCAGTAGCCTTGTTTCTGCTTTGTTTCAGGAACCAATTCCATGGAAGATACTAGACTGCTGTCCAACATGCTCATTGAAATTCACAGCCATGATGGTGAGATCATTGTTGCTTGTCTTTGAGGTAGTCTGCAGAAGAATATCATAAAAGTGGTTCTTCTGTTCATTTGGTAGGCCCACTTGTGGTGCGTAGGTAGATATAATTGTAGTTATACTATTCTGCAAGACTAGCCTGAGTTTAAGCACTCTATCACACACTCTGACTACCTCTATGACCTTATCCACCCATTTCTTTGCAAGAAGTATGCCCACACCACCTACTCCATCACTGTTACCTTCCCCAGAAGATTTTATACTTATGTGTCTTGCCTGTGAGGAATCTGGCTGAATCTCCTCTCCACCTTACCTCATGGATGCATCATATATCAACACGCCTCTATTCAAGCAGCTCTACAATTTCATTAGACCTACATTTCAATGTGCCTACATTTACAGTTTCAACTCTGAAAACTGGGAAAGGGATGTGGGAGGGAACATGGGAAGGAGAGATGTTATTCAGCACCTGAAAAGCAGGCTTCCACAATCGTTTGATAACAGACATGTCATAACAGTTGTTCTCACTTTTAACCTATCATCATTCAAACATGTTAAAATTGTTGTCTCTACTGGGGTTGAGCATTGTAAATGTAAGTGTTACTGCAGCTGCAAATATAAATATGAATATGCCAATGTTAAATTAAGTAAATGGGCTGCTATTTGGTTGGGTTAGTCCATTATATACAGAGAGAGAGAGAGGGAGGAGTAAGAGGAAGATGGTTTGGAAAGGAGGAAGGTATGTAGGTCTTCAGGTGCAGGAGTGAGGCAGAGCTCTGTGGGAGTTTTCAGTATAAGAGAAGAGATTACCGGTTTAATAGAAGAGATTACCAGCAGCTTGAAGTAACGTAAATAAAAGGCAAATAAGTAACAAGGATGTCAAGGTATTAGTGCATTACGGCCATTTCAGGCAACTCCATTTAATCAATCAATGCAAGCATTACATCAATTTGAAATACACCGTCTTCCTCGGATACATAAGAACATATAGGTTTTCAACATACAGGACATTCCTTTATAATTTTTTTTACTAAAGTTTTCATCAGAACTAGAGAATAAAAGAATTACATGCCTGTTGCTATTATTGTAGCAGAATGAATCTAGGGAGAAAATCCTCCAGCTATAAATTGGAGTGGCAGAAGAGAATAACAATGGGAGTCAAGAGGTAGTAATATAGCTACATTTATCTTTCTCCTTATCACAATCAAAAGATCTAATGCAGCTAGTTTTCTACATCCACTAAGAATTAAAACCACTGGAAATTGACAGTTAAATTTTAGCTGCTGATAATAAATTAATTAATGTCAGATTCTCCTCCCTACCCCTATTTTACTGTGGCAATACATTTGCTATGATTATATAAAGGAACATGTCAAAGATGTCAGTAAGATAGTGGTATATGCAGTGACATCCCATTCTGCAATTTGTGTAACTTTCAATGCCAAAGTTTGGTACAAGGCTTTCCAGGAATTTTCCAGGAATTTTCCAGATGTATATCACTACATATCTTTCCCACCTTCATTCTAGGGAGAAGAGTTTTAATTCTTTCGGAACTTTCCCAGTAGCTGATATGTTGCATTGAGACAATTTTCTTAGTGTAGCTTCGATAGCTTGCTTCAGGGTCTGCTATGTCTTTTATATTGTGTGGTGACCATAGTTGGGAGCAGTAGTCCAAACAGCTGAGGACATATGTCCTCCAAAGGACCGTCAATGTCTCCTTTTCTCTTGTTTTGAAAGTTTGGAAGATCCAGCCAGCTAGCCAGCCATCTGCATTTTATTACCAAATTGATAATGTGCACTTGAAAAGATGCATCATTGCTCATATCAAGGCCCGGGTCATGCACTGATTTTGATTCAGGGATTGCAATTCCTCCGGAGCCAGTGAATCCTGTCTCCATGTCATTTAGCTTTGTGTGCTGGTAGCATTAAACTGCATGTTGTTGTCCTCAGCCCACCTGTGTATTGCATCCAACTCCTGTTGCAGATGTGCAACATTTCCAGGATTTTGTATTGTCTGAGAGACTTTTGTGTCATCTGCATAGCTAGGAAGGATGGCTATATGAGCAGCTGAGGGTATGTCTGAGAGGGCCGCTATGAATAGTAGTGGTCCAAAGATAGTGCCCTGTGGGACACCACTTGCTATTTGTGTTTCCTTGGAAGTAGCTCCATTGGCCACCGCTGCCTGATGACTATCTTTTAGAAAGTTGTGCAGCCATTCTTCAAGTTACCCGCCTCTGCCGAGATCATGCAGTTTGTAACATGTCATACCATGGTCGACTTTGTGAAAGGCTTTTGCAAAGTCAAGATATGTCACATCCATGCTTGAGTCATTTAACACCCAGTCGTAATGTTGCAAGTGCTGTGTTAGACAGCTTCTACCTGGTTGAAATCCATGCTGATGTATGAGGTCAGAGAGACAGGCCTATAATTTTTAGCATCTGCTCTGCTTCCTCCCTTATGGATAGGGCATATTATCCCTTCTTTAGTTTGTCTGGGACCTACCACTTGCAAGGAAGCTCTGAAAGAGAAGCCGTAGTGGTTTTGCAAGGGCTCATTCTCATGATTTGAGAAGGACCACTGAAAATCCATCAGAGCCAACAGCTGAGTTTGTATCAACCTCATCTATAGCCAGTGTTATATCTTCTTCTTCAATGTTTATGTACTCAATTTTTGCCTCTTTGGTTACTGGTAAAGTGGCAAACAATTCTGCTGGTGTGTTCACCTGCCTGTGTCCCACAGGTATACTGAATACACTTTGGAACTGTTCATTCAGTATTTCACTTATCCTCATGGAGTTTCCTGTGAGGGAGCCATCTTTTTGGAAGAGGGGTCCTATCTTGTGGCATACTGAGGTTGTTTCATTGACAAACTTAACAAAAATTTAGGGTTCGACTGATATTTTCTATAACCCAAGCTTTTTAGATGCTCTCTCCTTTTCATGAGATTGATGCAGAATTTTCTCAATCTCTAATAATATATATATAATATATATATATAAATAATATATATATATATATATATATATATATATATATATATATATATATATATATAATATATATAGATATGATATATATATACATATATTATGTACATATATATTATATATATGTATATATACATTATATACATATATATACATATATTATATACATATATATATAATATGTATGTATATATATATATATATATATATATATATATATATATATATATATATATATACATATATTATATACATATATATATATATATGTATATATATATATATATATATATATATAAGGGCATTACTACACATGAATGCCTCACGCTAAGAGCGACTCTAAGGTCAAACTACCATAATAAACACATTTTTACCGAACACAAGGAAATGCAACTCTCAAAGCTAGCCTGTCCCTCTTAGCGTGAGGCATTCATGTATAGTAATGCCCTTATATAAATAAATATATTTTTGGGGAATAAATGATGGATGAGACACTACACCATTTTTATGCACTATATGATTGATAAACCCTAGGTAGGGGTGGAGATGGTGTTAGAAATTTTCACGGGAGACAACCAAGGATGGCAGAGGTTTAGATGAGCCAGCAAGTTTAGATGAGAGAATCTTCTACACTTGTATACTATGGTAGACAAACTTAGAGAGAACGAATTAACGAAATGATAAACTTGAATAAAACAAATAAATAAAATGTAACGACTAATGGATATGCATGAACTTAAGACAAACAAGGAAGACAAAGCTATGAGAACTATGTTTTCATGGTAAAGAAATAGAAAGATAATAAACAACGAATATATATATATGTATGTATGTATATATATATATGTATGTATATATACATGAAAGAGTCATACCTAATGACTGGTGTAGCAGCACCATAGTCAACTGCTACAAAGGTAAAGGTGACGCTTTAGACACAAACAATTACAGAGGTATCAAGTTGCTGGGCCAGGTAATGAAAGTCACCAAGAGGGTCGTAGCCCAACAAATTAGGGAGAGAGTCAGTTTAGATGAGATGCAGTTTGGGTTCCTGCCAAGGAAAAGCACCACTGATGCTACATTTCTGGTAAGACAGCTGCAGGAGAAATACCTAGCCAAAGATAAACCTCTGTACCTGGCTTTCGTTGACATGGAGAAAGCCTTTGACAGGGTCCCCCGATCCCTTATCTGGTGGTCAATGAGGAAACTAGGGATAGATGCGTGGTTAGTGAGAGCTGTGCAAGCCATGTACAGGGACACTGTCAGTAAGGTGAGAGTACAGTGAAGAATTCCGGGTAGAGGTAGGAGTCCACCAAGGTTCAGACTTAGCCCCCTCTTATTTATCATAGTCCTCGAGGCAATAACACAGGAATTCAAGATGGGATGCCCCTGGGAGCTCCTCTATGCTGATGACCTTGCCATAATTGCTGAGTCACTATCAGAACTAGAGGAGAAGTCTCAGGTGTAGAAACAAGGACTAGAATCGAAGGGCCTTAGAGTCTACCTAGCTAAAACCAAAGTCCTAATAAGTACGAAGGTAGACAAAACAAAGCCCTTCAGGTAGATGACCCTGCTCAATCTGTAGAAAAGGTGTAGGTAGAAACTCCATAAGATGTACCCAGTGTAAGCTATGGATGCATAAGAGGTGCAGCAATATCAAAGGAAGGCTAACTAGCAAGATAGTTTTTGCATGTGGCAGACGCTCAGGAGCAATAAACACTGAAAATGTGCAGAAAACAACCTTTTCCACACTCCAGGGAGAAAAACTAGAAGTAGTTGATAGCTTCCGCTACCTAGGTGACCAAGTTTGTAGCGGGAAGGGTGCAATGAAAGTGTAGCTGCTAGAATAAGAATAGCCTGGGCAAAGTTCAGAGAGCTCTTACCTCTCCTGGTGACAAAGGGCCTCTCACTCGGAGTAAAAGGTAGACTGTATGACGCATGTGTACGAACAGCCATGCTACATGGCAGTGAAATATGGGCTGTGACTGCTGAGGACATGCGTAAGATTGCAAGAATTGAAGCCAGTATGCTCCGATGGATGTGTAGTGTCAGTGTGCATACTCAACAGAGTGTAAGTAACTTGAGAGAAAAGTTAGACATAAGAAGCATCAGTTGTGGTGTGCAAGAGAGACGATTGCGCTGGTATGGACATGTGGCAAGAGTGGATGAGGATAGCTGTGTGAAAAAGTGCCACACCCTAGCAGTTGAGGGAACCTGTAGAAGAGGTAGATCCAGGAAGACCTGGGATGAGGTGGTGAAGCACGAACTTCGAACCTTAGGCCTCACCGAGGCAATGACCAGTGACCGGGACCTTTGGAAATATGCAGTACGTGAGAAGACCCGGCAAGACAAGTGAGACCTCTGCCAGAAGTGTAGCCAGCTCACTTATTCGTATCTTTACTTCATTGGACACTAAAAACTCTGCTTGCAAAGACCTGTTGAGGCAAGTGAATTTGGAATTTCAAATTTGAAATCTGAAATCTGAAATCAAAATCGAACCGAATCCGACGACTGGCATCCATGCCAACCTCTTCTTCATTGGACACTTAACTCTGCTTGCGAAGACCTGTTGGGGCAAGTGAAATCGAAATCATAATTGAACCATACTCGATGACTGGCACCTGCACCAGTGGAGCACTAACAGCACTGTCCGAGCATGTTCATTGCCAGAGCAGCTGTCTGGCTTCTGTGCTAGTGGCCTGTAAATAGCACCAATTGAGCGGATTCGTTACCAGCATCGCCTTCTCGGTACTTGTGCTGGTGGCACGTTAGAAAATCATTCGAGCGAGGTCATTGCCAGTGCAGCTGGACTGGCTCCCATGCAGGTGGCACATAAAGAAACACTTTTTTGAGCGTGGCCATTGCCAGTACCGTGTGACTGGCCCTCATGCTGATGGGATGTAAAAGCACCCACTACACTCTCGGAGTGGTTGGCATTAGGAAGGGCATCCAGCTGTAGAAACTCAGCCAGATCAGATTGGAGCCTGGTGCAGCCTGCTGGCTTGCCAGTCCTCAGTCAAATTGTCCAACGCATGCTAGCATGGAAAGCGGATATTAAACGATGATGATGATATATGTATGTATATATATTACTCTTTTACTTGTCTCGATCATTTGACTGTGGCCATGCTGGAGCACTGCCTTTAGTCGAAGAAATCGACCCCAAGACTTATTCTTTGTAAGCCTTGTACATATTCTATCAGTCTCTTTTGCCGAACTGCTAAATTACAGGGACGTAAACATACATATATATACATGTCTGAACATTAGAAGCATCAGTTGTGGTGTGCAAGAGAGACGATTGCGCTGGTATGGACATGTGGTGAGAATGGATGAGGATAGCTGCGTGAAAAAGTGCCACACCCTAACAGTTGAGGGAACCCGTGGAAGAGGTAGGCCCAGGAAGACCTGGGCTGAGGTGGTGAGGCAAGACCTTCGTACATTGGGCCTCACCGAGGCGATGACTACTGACCGAGACCTTTGGAAATGTGCTGTGCGTGAGAAGACCCGGCAAGCCAAGTAAGATCGTTGCCAGTGCCCCTGGACTGGTTCTTGTGCGGGTGGCACATGAGATGCACCATTTTGAGTGTGGCCGTTGCCAGTACCGCCTGACTGGAGCCTGGTGTTGCCATCCGGTTTCACCAGTCCTCAGTCAAGTCGTCCAACCCATGCTAGCATGGAAAGCGGACGTTAAACGATGATGATGATGATGATGATGATGATATATATACATACATAGATATGTATACATACATATATGCATATATATATACATACGTATATACATATATATATATATATATATACATATATATACACATATATATATATATATATATATATATATATATATATATATATATACACACACACACACACACATATATATAAATATATATATATATACATATACATATATATATATATATGTGTGCGTGTGTGTGTGTGTGTGTGTGTGTGTAGTGTTAGGTGTGATGTACAGAAGTAAATATTGAAAAAAAAGACGTCAGAATTTTGGAATAACTTCTTTCATTTATTTTATACATATATTAGTGCTTTCGTTCGTCTTTCGAACGCATATATATATTCATATATATATATACATATATTTATACTATATATATATATAGAAACTCCATAAGATGTACCCAGTGTAAGCTATGGGCTCATAAGAGGTGCAGCAATATCAAAGGATGGCTAACAGTGAAATATGGGCCGTGACTGCTGAGGACATGTGTAAACCAATAACAATATGAACAAAATATAATACAATACAATACTTAGATAAACAAATGGAATTAAATACTACATACGTTGACAAAATTAAATTAAATACAAAAAAAAAAGTAGGTATAAACACATGAACAAATAAATAAGTAAAAACAAAAATAAACGAACATGTATTAACAGACG